>NC_049979.1:18556379-18572874 GCF_000003815.2 Branchiostoma floridae | reverse complement strand
CTACCGCTGGCTTGTTTTGTAGCCAAAATGCCAGGCATTCTTGTGGTCTCAGTTTCAGTGTAGCAGATGCACCGGCAATTACATCGATCAGTGATGATGTACCCCACTCTGTAATGGTGGCCTTGATCCTCTCTCATTAAAAATATCAACTACAAAAACAAAGCCTGGCAGCTAGCTGTATATGCATAGTAACTTGCCACAGAAAGTGCTATAAAGTGATAATAGGGAGATCATGTAGCATATGACACATTAATGGGAGTGATCAACTGGAGGACCACTTGGACCCAAGCCCTGGCTGCAGATGCCCGGTATCCTGGACTTTATAGACTGAGAGGGTAACAAGGCCAGAGATTTAGATGCAGCTGTCACTTTTACTGTTATTTATTCTGCACCAGCTCCTTAGTATTCCAAGCTACAAGGTAAATTGCCAGCATCCTAGGTTTAATTATGTGAAGTTGTTGTGAACTGTTATGGGTGCTAAGCTCAGTAAAATGTCATATCTCACACAGCATCTCTACATAAATTTTGTAGAATGTACAGTAATGATCAGAATCAATTTTTAAAAACAATAAGATCACCACAGACATGTACCTGCCCAAACGACTTTATTATAAACCTTTCTGTCAGCTGAAGGCCACATAAATATTGAAAACAACTGCCTTTTAAAATTTTTATCACTTTACTTTTTTGCTTAAACCATGAGAAATTTTGCATTAATAGCTAGTACAAGCACATAACAGACTCACTCCGTTTTCATAGTTACCTTTATTGTGTGAGCGAATGATGAGCAATTCTACGTTAATGGCAACAGCAACTGCTGTTTAATGGCTGCTGTAAACATTTTAGAGTTGCTTGCAATTAAGCTGAGTCGTGCATGATTGCTTTCACACCTCTTCAAAGGAAGTGACTGCCACTTTGTATCTTTCAGGGGTTCTTGGAATTTCATCATTGATAATTTGGTTCTGGTATTTACTTAAGATACATGTGCCTCCCTCTTGGAAGGGACTTTATCAGCTACTAGGCATATGGTACCCTAACAGGCAGCTCAGCCCGGCATGAAGCAGTTGGGCTATATAAATTTTTCATTAGGATAAAGAGGCACGAATCATTATGAGGCTTTATTCTACGTCATTGAAGCTAACAGCTGGCAACAAAGCAGGGGAATTTCTGATGGGAAACGTGAAAGTATGCAATATTCATGCTCGTTCTGGGAGGCAAAATACTGATGAAAAGGATGATAGCAAGTACATCCTCAAATATCCAACTTGCAAGGAATAACGAGTACAAGAAACCTGGGAAGTTCCAACTTTGACATTGGAAACATGGGAAATGCAGTATAGGAAAGCTACTTTCTGATAACTCATTGACAAACTGTTCACTACAATAGTACAAAGTACAAAGTCCACTTTGAGCAATAGGTCTATTCCATTGGGATCAGCAAACATAGTACAACATGACACAACTCAACACTGCTGAAACAACATCTAGATTATAACATTAAAATGCCAGACAGGTTTTCCAACCAAATGAATCTGATGTTATCTAGTGCATCAAATAACCCTTAAAACATTTAAAAACAAAAGTTTGGAAGTTGTTCATTCATCTCAATGTAAACCTACCTGCAGGTTGTTGAACTGCTGTACAAATAACAAGTGGAGATTAGATTTGTAGGCAGCCTAACACTTACCAGTAGTATCAAGTTCCACTTTCAAGAGCAACAGATCTGGTAAGCCACAGCCACAGGACACAGTACCCACCAGCTCTTCTGTAGGCCTGAGCTACAATACAGGGACCACACAACCTCCCTGCAATATATATGCAGTAGTTGGCAATCCCTTGGTATTTAAAGGTCCAGTGCTCTGTGGCCACTCTAGGGTACAATGGCTCATGCACATGCAGATGAGAACACCCCTGACCAGCAGACAGCAGAAAAATGCTTAGATACAGCCATCATCATTTCATTAGGGTCCAGCACGAGTGGTGCCAAGTTTGAATTACCCTGTAACTGATCCTGATTGGAAGTCCCTATCAGGCCTGCTCATCAGGGGAGGGAAGGGGGCGGGAACTGGCCAATAACTCAAGTGGTCACGGGCCACTGGCCATGCAATAGCAATGAAAGGTACAGGGCTGTGAGGGCAACTTGTGAGAAAGTACAGAGAGTTTAATAACTCAGTCTGTTCTAATGATTCTTTGATTGCTTTAGCAAGTTGTCCCATGGAGACAGAGAGTATCAGCTGCTCAGGACTCCTTAGAGAAATACTAACCTCATTAACATATGAAAACCCATGATGCCTTTGGAGGATTGCTAAAAGGACTTTTGGTTAATGCTAGTACACCAATTTCCCCATTGACATGGTAGAGATGAATACACCAGTAAATAATTAAAGGCAGATTAAAGTACCATTCAATTACACTGATTACTGTGTTTTCACACCAGGCCTATGCAAGGCTTATTTAGCAAAGGAAATGCAATATCATTGAATATGAGAAATAGCACGCCAAGGAATCTAAGCAATGAAGATGATTTTTTTGGACTCAAGGCCATATGTAATGCATACATGTCTGGGATGTTCAAGTCATAGGCAACCATGTATTTCAATCTTTCCTGTTTCCTTGTGCACAAATGGCAGTGTACGCACCAATGAGCACTACTCACCATGGTACCTTGGTTTAAATTTTCCCAATTTCATGCAGGATGATTAAATGGGTGTTTCATTCCCAATAATCATGTTATGTTACAGTAGAAAAACACAGCACAGGTCCTCCAACATTGCCAGACTATCAATACTAGTGCAGTGGCCACTGACATGACTTCAATGCACCCCCTTGCAGGTAAGGTGGCTTTTCTGTAATACTTTTAGTATTCCCGATCCAGTGCATAAATAGGAATTTATTGCAGGTATCTCCAACCAAAACCTCAGTCATTGCTAAGGCCTTCTTGTAACATAACAAGAAAATACAAATGTCACAGGAGAAGTCACAGCATTTATAACCTCTGTACTTCAGGGTCCAAAGAACAGCATACCGAATGCTCCTTGTGATAAATGGAAGAACCCATGACACTTCATAAAATTGCTAATTTTTGCCGCACTCTAGCTAGAAGTGATCAGTACAGAGGAAAGCAGATTGGCCGACACGGTTGAGCAGATATATAGCCTACACACAATCATTACATATCATTTTGATCATGTATGATTAAACTCATCAAAATCATTGAGTTCTAAATTACTTGAGCTATCTTTCATGGCCCTATTGCCTGAAATACCAAATGTCACTGCATCCATAATTCAGAAAAATAGATTGCGCAGATCATCCATGTACAACTTATTAATAAAATAGCTATTTGTATGGAATAATTAACTTGTGTGGCGACAAGCAGTTTCCAGAGAGCTGGCAGCATTAGCAGATCCCATCCATGTCCTAATTAATTTTCCAACTAGGCTATCAATGAAGATTACTGAGCTAGGACTGAGATTTTCAGGTGACATGGTTTGTACCAAGACACCATTTTAATCTAAGTACTGCACCCTTTCCTTTGTAGATATGAACCTTTTCCCCCCAGTGTATGATTGAAGTCTGTATACATTCCCTACATGAGAACATTCAGTTCAAGAGATTACAGTGCCCTTTCCCTTCAAGCAGTCTACATTTCCTGGAGGATCGCACCTTTGCCCTATGAGTTGAGGGCTCCTCTGTTGTGTGCTGATGTCAATTCCCTCCCTGAAATGGGTTTGACACAAGAGCCGATCACTTCTAAACTAGACCAACAAACTTTTTATGGTAACCTGGTAGAGGATGGTCATATGATCAGCTATGAATAAAGTAGAATAATGTCCATCAAACTCATAGCGTTAAGCCTCCACCATTCCAGGAACAGAGTACAGGGCAAATATACATGTAACAACATACAAAGCATATTTATCCATCTGAAGTCGTGAAGATGAGAATGGAATTTGTTTTCATCAAAAACTTTAAGTATATACTCAAAATTGTGTTTTCACTCAAGTGTCACTCACAATGACTGGCTATGTGCAGTCCTTTGAGAAAGATAAGCTCTTTGACAAGTTCTTCCTTCATTGATTCTCATTGATATGATGACTATGAACTGGCACTGGCCCAGTTCTACAGAGTACAGCAAACAACCAGGTCATTTTATACTGAGGTATAACATCATAACTAATGGTTGTGGGTCAATTACCAAACTGCCAGCTTGCTGATACTATTGTGTGCACAGTACTACTTTGCACAACATCTAAAAAGATGTGACGGAGACATGATCTACAATATACAACTCACCATGGACTTAGAACATATAATTGATGATCATCTTAGACAACCTCCACAATACACAACTTAAATATATTGTCAAGAGCATTAAATCAATGGCATCAATAGCATTTCTTACGGGAGATTCAAAATAAGTGCAACCTTTGAATGGCATGTTTATCAAATTCTTGTACAGCGAGCCAACATCATACCCACCATCAATGGCATATATTTTTAACTTACAAGGATTCAGGGTCAACCAAAGGATTAGTTACTGTAAATTGATCTTGGCTGTCATGGTCAAATCTAAATATTTCCTGGTTTGGATGTGAGGTAATGTCACCTACCATTATGCTATTTGTCATCATTTCAGTGGACATCCCTAACCACTGTCAACTGTACAATTTCTGTGGGCCAACTAGTTACCTCTAAAACATTCTCTTCCATACCTTCCCTGACAATGAAATTGTCCTAGATCAAAATGACCAAAATATCAGAAATATTCTGGCTGTTTGTTACACAACACAATGAAAAACTTATAAAGCAATGTCAAACAGAAAATAGGGTTCTTTTGGTCTATCCTAGATCTTCATTGTATTTTGTACAATGTATATGCTGTACTAAGTGTAGGCTATATGCTGACAATGTGCCGTACAAAATCATGTCAGGACAACTCCCCAAATGATCAGGAGTAGGCTGATTAGCTCTGATAGAACCAAACATGGAAAATGCTGGTGCATCAATTGAAACAGTTAATTTTCATTTCATGCATCATCAATCTTAATATCCTTATCTAAGCATCATTGGAAAGCAATAACAATATGCATGATTTATCAGCACAAACCTGTCCATGCCTAAACAGCTTTCCATAACCATGATTTACCCAGGTATTCTAACCGGTACAGCACTGACCAGAAAGTAAGAAATTCCACCCTTGTCTCTAGCACTAGTATTACAACATTCCCTGCATACCCTAGGTACTGGATTGAACTTGGTCCCAACTCCCCCATTCATACCATATCAAAGGTCAATGACTGACCCTTTCTATATATAATATAACCATTATATAATGTTAAAGCTTAGCACTGGCCCAGGAAGGATTGAGGGTAAGAAACTGAGTCAACTCAGTCATGAAATATAAGACTAAAAGGGAAAGAAGCAAAAACAATGAAACAGAGTACCACAGGAAGCCTGTTTCATAACGACATTTCTGCCAAATTTTGATTTTCATGTGGAATTTTTTCTCATTTTAAGTCATTCTAATCATAATGCAAATAATGATTTAAAATCTACAAACGCTTGAAAAAAACAACAACACAGATCTTAGATCGCCACTGCTAGGACAAGGGGAGTGTCATTTGAGGTTAGTCCAGGAGTGCCTGTTTAGGGTTGACATTTTGAACGGTGTTGATGAAATGGATTGGATTCAGTGAGGAAATCCCGGGAATTCTCAGAGGTACAGGGTCCCGCCCCCTTATGCACATGTTCGGCTGTGTGTAACGGTATCGCCCACTTCCACAGGGGAGAGGCTAGTTCATCTCTGTCAAGTGTTGCCAAGCACCCTTACATTTTTCAAAGGTGTCCAAGTGTGTAGCAAGGCTTCCTTTGGGAAAGGATGGCAGAATGACAAGACAGACAGCTGACACGCTCTGGGCGAGGCGGCAGATGGCAGAACCCCCATAAATTCAGGATTCGACTGTTAGATCAATATCGTCGGAGTAGACCGTGCATCTAGTTACATGGGAATCCCATTCCGCCATTCAAGCCTAAAACCATTTCGTTAGAATGACACAAGATAGTCAGGTTATCGTATAACAAGCAAAATAAAACATTCCTGCAATACAAACAAGATTGTCTTATAACGGTGCCAGACGGGGAACGAAGGGAGGGGGGCTAACAACTGCCACAGCTTTCCCCAGCCAGTTCTGTCAACCCCGAGGCGGTTATCGATGAATCAGTCCCAGACGACAGCCAAAGACGATACTATGGCGCCGCCCTCATCTGACAAAAATTAGCTGAAGAAAAGTGCCTTATGCTGATAAAATATGCCATCCAAGTTCACGTAACATGTTACATATCGATAAGGTTACAAATTTTCAGCACCTACTACAATATGGCCCGTGAGGTCCTCTATACAAATAACACTGATAGCAGACAAGAGATCATCGTAAGTTCATGTCTGTTATGACATAACATTGCCGTGGGAAAATGACCTCCTCGTTTACAGCAGGCAACCAGGGGGTCGCCAGCCACCTATCACAATCAAGACCAAAACAATACACTCTTACAAAAGCGTCCCGGTTAGGCCAAATGATAGGTGCATTGCGAAATCAGAAATTTCGCAACTTTTTGCTAACATAAACGCTGAAGCCCGCGAAACCCTTTGCCTCGACCATGTTATGGAGAGTTCGTGTTACACATTCAAAAATCACCGGTTTTCGCGCCTTCACGATAGCCAGCTCGCCAGTTACGACTAACCTGGAACTCATGTACCGTCCTGGAAAGCGATGCAGGTTCTGTGCAGAGGTACTAGTACGTATGGAAGCACAAGCAGGATGATCACACACGCGCAGCGTGTGCAGCTGGTGTCAGAGTTCGTGCACTCTGTGTTTCCGACTGAACTTTGGACAAACAAGAGGCAATCGAGAAGTTTGCATAGAAACGTGTTCTGATTGGCTGTAATCAGGCCGATTCTCGCCACCCGATTGGTCAGCGTTCCACACGGACCTTTGTTCCATCGAACAATTACCGACGTCACCAAATATTGACCAATGAACACGCCTACTCACGCGTACGCCCGCAAGAACGAACCGGACAAGGTAAACTTGCATAATGAGAAGCAGGCATGGGCAATGTAAATAATGATGCAAGTGGAGACAGGTCAATGCTACCCAAAAACGTCTTTGCTCTTGTCAACTGTGGCAACTCAATGGGTAGCTTCTCATACTGCAAACAGAGGTTTAATACCTTTAATACCGGTGACCGTAACGTTACAGTGAAACGGTCCAACGGTTGTGGCTTGTGCCAGTTGTGTAAGCACCCCGACCAGTAACGTTACACCTACGCGCGTAGATACTACCAATATCATAACAGACACTTGAGGGTAAATTATGGCAGAGGAGCTTCCCGATACTTCATCCGATAACATGATGCAAATGTCGAGGAAATGGCAGGAAGGGTCATGGCCACAGGTCAAGCGAGACCCTTGACCAAGAGTTAAACCGGGCCTGCATACAAATTACACATATTTCACATTTGTTTGGTCACGTACTCCATGCAGGACGTGGCAACTGCATAGACCGAAGTCTATCTATAAAGGGAATACTACAAACTATAAATTTGTCATCCTGGAAGAGTACAAATGGTCCTAATTGTCGCCCTGAGGGGTGTCCAGCATCTACCTTCGTAACGTTACATGAGTTAGTATTCAAGCAGTTTGATATTTATGAAAGTCAAAATCAGCTGAACAGAAACCACCCGTATTTATTTACTTATTAACATGTGCCACAGCTCCCAACGCAGCCACAATCCCATGAAAAATCGTCATGTTAATGTTACAAGATGGAACAGCCCAAGAGCTGCCCGAAAACGAATAGTCCAAGGCTAATCTGAGAGTACACGGATCATGGACGACTGGAATACCCAGTGGCGATCACAACGATTACTGATGAGAGCTGGGAGGTGGGCAGGAGAGCAGCGTTATAAGAACGAGCAGTTCAATAACGAACGGCCTAATCAGGTGGTAGCCGTTTGACCCGGAAATCCAAAACATTTCACTAATTTAGGCCCCTGTGGTACCCTTATAGAGTAGCCTGAGTTCATAAAGCAATAAAACAATCGTGACTTGTCACCTTGCTGTACGCATCACACGCTCCAGTTGAACTAAAGCCCAGTCACAAGATCACAAATGAATACTAAAAGCGTCCGTGATGTAATGGTGCTCCTCCTTCCCCGGTTGGTACTAGCAGCAGCTAAGCCGTCCCCCAGGTACCGCTGTGTAGTATGCTGCCCTGTGTCTCGGGAAGAATCGCGTGTAAAGACACAATCAGTGAAGGAACTGTGCAGCTGATGCGAGCGCCGATCGAGGCCTCCCGAGAAACAAGAGGGACTTCCGCTGCATAGGCGGCCTCAGCTGGGGAGAGCTTTCCAGGGAGCCGTATCTCGGTTGCAAAAATGTGCAATATCCATCGGCGAACGCCATGCACTCACGCACTCGAAGTTTGACAGCACTACCATCTACCGACACTTTCCCCAACGTATCTGTAATTTTGTTTTCTTGGTGTCCGAGTCATTATCGCAGCGTTCCTCTCATTTGTGACAATGCTTAGGACAAAGTAAGCTTGAAATCCAATGCCCATTCGTAAACCAAGATCCTTTGTCACACGCGCTGGTGTGGATGCTAGTTAGCAAGACAAAAAATCGATCCCCAGCATAGTGTAATGATCACGGCCATATGCGTTATTCCGATCGTTGCCACTTCGTTTCAAGTGATCAGTTATTTACCCAAGGCAACTAACTGGACGGTCATGCGTAATTTTTGTACTGGTAGGAAAAAGATGACAGGATAGAACAGGTGATTTTTGTGAAACATTTTTACACAAACGATACATGATACGATGCTATGGGATTGAGTTGCAGATCTAATTGTTTAGCTTCGACCGAGAAGAAGCCCTTATGTATAACCGTGTACACATCATATGAAAAGGTGCAAACCCGAGTAGGCATAGGACGCTTGCTGCTAAGATCACGTGACTCTTCTGAACTTTGGTAACTCCTCTGCGCAGCTACTCTCCAAGCAGGGGTTGAGTCGCGGAGATATATTAGTAGTCGGAAAAATTACACCGGCGCTCCTCTTGTAATTTTTCCGACTACTACTGTATCTCCGCGACTCAACCTCTGCTTGGAGAGTATGGGCAGATAAAAGTGAATGGAAAATCCCCTCCACTTTAATGATGTCATGGCTTATAGGGGCGACCGATAGACCAAAAGGAAATGTTGTAACGTGCCCTTAGATTTTCCCAATTGCTGCCAACAAAATATGGTGTAAAGATTAATCAGGATTTAAAACAAGGAGTGGATAGGATGTCCCTGATCACACGCATGCGCAGTTCCAACATTAAGTTTGTTTCTATCTACCTTTCCCGATCCGGGGAATGGAGTTAATCCTTGGTCTCACCACGGCTTTGGCTTCTGACCAAAAGACTGTCTCAGCGACAAGAAGATATAACTATGCTACCAACTACATTGTACAAAGTACACAGTAAAACAGTATAATGATCCAGATCACCACATTTTGCCTAAGGGAAAGCCATACTCACCACACTACCAGAGTTGTGAAAGTCGTCCAAGGGGTGAAAGTGGCCTTGTTGTGGTGGGAGTGGTGTGCAAAATGACGACGGGGCAAGCCAGCCGTGTCTCAAAATAACCCAATTGAGCCGAAGATAGGACCGAGCACGTGGTTACAAGAATGACGTAAATCGGTGATAAGGCAACATCTATGACGACAGTCGATGTCAGACAGATATAAACACAGATGGATGTGATTAACTTACATTCAGGTTTTCGTATCTTTACAAACACATGTGCAACCTTAACAGTTGAACGAGCTGAATCGTGGTAACTGTAACTGCAAGTCATTCATATTGGACAGGAAACATTGTCACGCACGACACTTTACCAGGAAAGTTCCAATAGCCCTTACATCCGCTCGCCTACCAAAGTGCCATCGGCAAATCAAGACAACACTGGGGTAAAGAGGGAGATCGGATTATGCTACACGAGTTTGAAATACTCGATGAAGTCGCTGAATCGCGTTCGGTTGCGTTTTCTGAATTGCAACTAGAGACAAAATACGACATATGCTTTGGACCTGTGGACCCCGGCATGTCTGGAGGGACATCCGTGGCGCCTGTTACAGCCTGCTCTGTGCACGGTCCCTCTAAATTTAAGTGTTAGTTACGCTGTTGGTGCTCTCAGTCCAACGAAAAATACATGCTACTGACAGCTCACCCTGAGCACACTGCCGGTATGCGGCCTACTCATAGCAATAAGTGATGGTAACCATACAAATAAATTTTGTCTTCAATGGGAGTTTGCCTTGAGGGTACAAATATCTGTAGACATATATAGACATCGTAGTGTAGATTTTACGCAGCGCTAGGTTCAATGCACTGCAATGGATTGAATTCGTAGTAGGGCAAGTCATTTGTGCGTCAAATTTCAAATGATGTCGAAAAGTCCAAAAGTGTTATAAACTAAATGGACTACAAAATAAGTAAAATTACAAACGTACACATATTGTGGCAACGCCGATGCAAAAAAAAGCAACTGTTTATAAGATTATCATTATAAAAAAAAAACTGAGATGCAGACGCAGGGTGCAACAGGGTTAGATAAAGAGTACCAAGCTTACCGTGGCTGCAGATTCAACGCTCCTCCCTGTTACTAGCAGCAAACAATATATAGTGAAGGCCGAGCGCGTTACGTACACGATGTAATCTCCACGTGTTGGCTTACATAAACATGCGAATAAATATGCTCCGTTTAAATCTTAGGGTCATGACCATATGAACTCCAAAGACGTCAGTGGTCGGAACGCATGACATGTAGAGGCTACAACTCCTCCACCCGATCGCTGGACTGACTGGAGTTGCACCTCAAAATAATAGTGGCCGGCTATTTTTATCATAGATCTAAATGTGATACGTGCGTCATACATGTATGCCCGACAATCGTCACCGTCTTGTGTATGATTGAACTAGACACGACAGATAAATCAAAACTATAGCGTGTCTCATATTAGAAAGTATACAATTGGGCCATTGGATCCATTGTCTTTTATTGCGGAATAGAGTTGTACGAACTGGGTAGGATAAATGACTCAAAAGAAGCCTAGGGTATCACGAAGGCTTGGTGGTCATGTGTGCTTTCAGCAATGTGTGGAAGTCCATATGGACCTGGGCTAGACAAGTCTGAGCAACAAGACCAAGTACACCACGACATTCCTGTTGGATCCTCGAGATCTTTGCCCCATGTGAGGTAGGACATGCGACACTCCCTCTATCCAGTTTCTTATGGAGCATCTTTATGACGTCAGTACGTCCAGGGGCCTTAAATCATGTTGTCAGCAATTATGTTCTCGATCTGCTGTTTATTCCAAAGCCAAAGAAGGTAAAGTCGAAAGTATATTAAACCAGAAACCCCCAACAGCATCTTTTCAGAATTTAGCACAGCGTAGTATTAAAGAATGCTCTTTTGTTTGTCAAACCCTTCAATCAATCGGTTCAAAGGTATCCTATACATCATTGCTGCAATCCACCAGCGCCTCAAGGATATTTATTTTCAGAACTTTCTAGCCAACATTCATAATGATAATAAAGGCGAAAGTGCGACGAACAAACTCCGAACGTACAGACTACTTAAGTCCACATACAATGAAGAACAGAATTTTAAAATTACAAACATGTGGCACAGAACTATTATCGATAAACTAAAAATCAGTCGCCACAAGTCAGGAAGGCACTCCACTAGAATAAAGTCTGTCAATTTTGTACCTCAAACACAGTAAAAGATGAAGTGCACGTCGTTGCTGATTGCACTATATATTTTAAAGATAGAAATACTCTATTTAGCTAAATAGAAAGTAAATTCCCTCACCATAGACATATGAGTAGCATTGACCGTCGAAATTCATAACGTTATAACGATATTCCTCATGCGTTTTGACAAACAGACTATTGCTAAACCCACACGGCCCACTGCATTTTCACCATTACCAAGCGAAGAAGCAAGAAGAAGCCGAATTCTGTGTTAGACTAGATTTATGATACTTATATATGTATATTGTCTTTGTTGTGACCTGTTTCTTACATCGACTTGGTAAAAATCTACAATAAAGGTCTTTATTTATTATATCATAAAAATCACCTCCCCCTGAAGCTTAGTGGTTTGATCCAAGTAGCGTGCATGCTGGGTAATGCGCTTGAACTTTCACTGAGCAGACGACACTCTCGCTGTCGTTCAAACTGTACTCTCTTCTCGATATCACAAGGTAGGTTCAGAACTACTGTGCTGTCTGTTGGTGTAATGACAACTTCACAACACACGTGGCCTTGGTGCATGCGTTTGAAACTGAATTCGAGAGTCACAACCACCAAGTTTATGCATGACCCACTTTCACCTCCCTGAAGATTACAGAAAGACTACTTGTATCTCCGACCATGACTCAGCAAGTTCTGCTGTGTATATACAGCTGCAGAGTCATACAGATCTGTACTGACACACTTAGAATGTGCAAGGAAGCAGCATACACAACTTTCACAATTCATCCTACGGTTCTTTGTGAGAAGGGGGTTGTTGAGAAGTTTAATAGGGAATAACTTAATGAAACTACATGTACAAGGGGGTAGAAATATAAAGAAACAACATGCGGACACCTGGGATCGAACCCGGGCCGGCAGATCACAAATCCAACATGCAAATCACAACGCCAAAAGCTCAGAGCTGTTGCTGTCGTCAGTTTTGCAGCGCTTGAACCCCACTGTTACACTAGTCCCCTTTTCTTTTCAAGATTCGTCCTCAAATCTCCGAGTTCGATATCCCGTGTAAACTTACTGCGACTAGCCAGTGTTACTCACAGTGTGGCACATCCACTAGCCTGTTACTCACTGTGTGGTGCATGTTCTAGCCTGTTACTAACAGGTCGGTGTGGGAACCAGTGACAACAAGGGAGTAGAAACAGAAAGAAACAACACCCAGGATCAAACCCGGGCCGGCACTGCCAGATCACAAATCCAATATGCAAACCACAACGCCAAAAGTCTATAGCTGTTGGCAATTGGTCAGTTTGGCAGCACTTGAACCCCACTGTTACAATAAGAATTAAGATAACTGTGTCCTCCCCCCCCCCCACCCTTGCAAACACTAAATGCAATTACAAGTCTGCCATCCCAATTATTGTCATGAACATATGTCGACAAGGTACACAAAATACCTCTCATTTATACCAAATTATAAAAAAAAAATAACTCTACACTTTGTTCAGAGCATGGAACCAAGCATTGGAGAAAGTTTCAACTTTGTATCCAGTGAACATGATCTATGGAAACAAGCTGCCATCAGAGCTATGGTAGGATAGCAGGCATAACAGATTTGAACAGACAATGTTGTTAGATCCTTACATAAGGTGTAAACTGGCTGAGCCTAACCCTTTGTGCTACCAAACTGTCAGAAAGAAAATTTATTTGCTTGGAATAGCCTAGGGTAATAACAGTAGCTGGTTACAGCAAATGATATAGCAACTGAAATAAGACTGTTTTTTTACTTAATCAGTTGTAGAAGCAGCCATAGGAAAATATCTGATTAAAAAGTTGATTTTGCCACACTTTTGTTTCAAACTGGACAGAAGTTAATTACAGTTTTAATAGACTAAGATAAAGAAAACAGATTTACTAAAAGTGAACAGTAGTTTATTTCCTAGCGATTCAGGTTGTTTTGATTTGAATATCTTTTTTCACGTTTTCCATTTGTGTTAATGGAAAGCATGACAAAATGGGCAAAAACTTACTTTATAGGAACATTTCAAAAGCAACTTTGTCTTATGAAGCATTGCCTCCTGTTTACTCCTGTAGTTTATCGCCGTAAATACAACAGTATGCAATGCTAAAATCTGATAGTTTGATTCATCATTACAATTGTTTTATTGATAGGGCATTAAATTATATGCAGAGCCATTATTGGACCACAACAATATGTCATATTTACTGAAAGTCTGTCAAACTCAAAGCCCTTCCAGTGACGTGACAGACATTTTGACAATGATTATGTTGGTCTACGTGTATGCATGTACTGGTATGTATCACATGCTTCACAAGAAATAACCAAGGAGGTTAAAAAAGATCATTGAAATAACTAATACCATACGATAATTTTTGCTCTGCAAAGGCAGCATGATTTTATACCAAATATATATATTGGTTATGGGATTAGGCAACAGGCAGAAAGTTAAGTGGATGAGCTGCCCCTGTGCCATGACTCATGGGGCTTGGCATGCTGTTTGTTGTTTGACGTTGAGGAGGGTAAATCTACATATTTTGTTCATAGTCATGGATTAAAGGGTCACAAGTATCATCTGTAACATCTGTACTTTCTCTGGTGATACTTTTAATTTGTTAAATGTGTAATGAATATCATAACTTGTTAAGTATTCACGAGTAGTCATCTGACAATGCATCCTAGCAACAGACAAACTAGCTGACCTGATGACCTGTAAGAAGACATTGTTAGTGGCTCACCTGTCGTTTCCCTTCCTGACAGAACCTTGGTCACAAAGTAGCACTGGCTCTAAACTGCGTAAATCAACGGTATTTGACTTCATTACATGCTGGTATAATGAAGGTGTGCCCCCATGCCTACTTGCAGATCTGGTAGAGTTTGTGTGTAGTCAGTGGGAAACACCCAGCTAATTGTGAATAAAAGCTACCTGGCATTTGTATTGCCCGGGGCAATACAGGTGAAGTCATTCACCTGCCCCGGAAGTAGAGTGGTAGCAGATGCTGTATATCTATCACTGTGTGTAAGTATGAAGAAGGAAGAAGTGAGCATCACTGAAAAATTTTCATTTTCATATTTGATAGTAGCCTAGTTTATAGGAAAAAGACCATATAAAGAAGACCATGTCACAAGTTCATAGGATATCACAAAGGCCTGTAATCTACATGTGGTTTTGCATATTTTCATTCTTTAATGGTGAGCTAAGTGAGAATCAGTCATAAACAAGGCATCAGAGTTTTAAATTTCTATACAGAATATCTTTTTGATTTTTGTGCATATACTTTCCATCATGTCACTAAAATTGAACTTGAAGTTCACATTTGATATGATGTCAATATAACTATTGTGCTCTCATGACTTTTATTTTTCCTGATAAGTAACTTAGCTCAAGTCTTCAGAATGAAGAAAAAATTGTTTGAATTTACACGAACACTATTGTGATGGGAAACAACTTCATAACACAAAACAAGCAAGTTTCACCATGGTCATGACACTGCAGTGCAGCTTATGCTCACAAGGTGGAGAGAAGAAACAGCAAAGTGGCATTGTGGCAAAGCAGAGTCCTTTCCAAGCCCTGTCTGAAAACCATTGTCTGATGTTTTTCCATGCTGTTAGTTTTCTAAAACAATCTTCTGATAAGTTCAGGTTTTGTCCTTAAGTACCCAACTGGTACTAGTCCACAAGCCTACAACAAGACATGCACTGTAGAGCATGTAGTACTGGCTTTCTGGATTGTAGTGGCAGTGTGCTTAATTGAAACGACATTTCAAAATTTCCTTAAATGTCAGAAATACCCATGGTGAATCAGTTTATTGACTTGAACTTATTTTATAAGGTTTCTAAATCTGTGGTTGTAATGGAGCTGACAGATGAAACCTCAAAAGCTCAGCCATCATATCGATGTAGGTGATCAAGGCAAGATAAAGAAATGGTGGGAAAACATTTTCTTGCACGTTAAGGGTGTGGTAAAACCATAACACATTTGTACTTTTCATCAGGTAATGATGGTTATTGGAATTCTAAATTTTTGCCATGTTGCAAGAAAGTTTCAGTCACATCAGGTCTGGTTAGGTCAAATCAAAGAGGTTATAGACAATAAATTATGATGTGTGAATAACATTCACCCAAGACTGGCATGCTGTTTTACCTCGCTTTTATAGGTAAATGTTAGGTTGTAAATTATTATGAATTCTATCATTTCAGTATTTTTTCAAGCCAAATAATCGGGGGTTATTTCCAGACTTCTTGACGGCAGGAAAGTGAATAATGACGGGGAAAATGTGCCCTGCAACTAGATCGTGCTCTGGAGCTCACCAGGAACATATGGTCTGGCTTCTGATACCTGTGATAAAGTGGAAATTGAATCCTCTGCATCACATATTCAAGCTGCTGATAGATGATTTTAGAACCCACAGAGATTTTGTAAAGCACATGGAAAAGAGAGGCCTGGATCATACTCAATTGGACAGAAAGGAAGAGAAATACAAGTATGGTCGAGCATTGCCAAAATTATCACTTTTTGTCAAGACATGATAATTGTCTACAGTGCTTAGTGTATATTTGACATTATTGCACCTTATGATGACTGCCTATAGTGTGGTAATGTTTGATAATTTTTTTCCCTGATTTTCTGCTAACAATAATAAGCCATTTTGATGAAGAATTGGTCTGCACAGAA
>NC_049979.1:18548934-18555099 GCF_000003815.2 Branchiostoma floridae | reverse complement strand
AGAATGATTAAAAGATACCTTTTGTGTGCACCATGAAGTGACGACTATTTCCCCACAAACCAGTTAGGGATAAAAAGAGTGAAGTGTATTTTCAGCCAGTGCACCATTCTTCTTATGGTGATACAGAATTATTTCTGCTCCAAGGCTCCTTTTTCATGTGTAGGTAGTCATGCATAGGCCTTACAGGTTTCAATGTATCCATAAGCGGTTTAACGGCTAGGAATGGCACATTTTTGCTCAGCTGGTTGCACCAGATTTGAATGGTGCTATGCATCAAAGATCTTTCCTCCACAATTGCACTTAGGCAGACCTCTGTCCATTTACCATGGAAATTCTGATGTAGGCTGATCATGTAATTCATTCCTGTTGGCTGCTAGCAATCATTTGCAATCAGATTACACTCATTTTTCTAGAGGCAAAGTATTGGAAAACAGTACGCTGCTCTTTGGTGATGGCTACGTTTGCATTTTCAATAGACTATAACTAATATTCCCATTGCAGTTGTCCCAAACATAATAACTTCATACCTGTGTTTGAATATTTAAGGGCCTTGGCAACAGCAACAAGACATGTAGTCTCCTGACAATTTTGACCTTTCCACAAGATGTAAATGAAGAGCACAATTATTACACATCTTTTCCATGCATTCTTTTCTAGGTATCTATTGTCTGATATTGTTACAGGACAGAGCCTGTGGTATCCTCTTGAATGTGATAAACCCTGCAGGAAAGAATTCATTCCAGCATCTTGTCAACACTCAATTGAACCCTTAGTGGCACCTTTATTCCTCATGGACATCCCCTTGGTTCTGAGAGGCAATGATGAATCTCTCTCCAAACTTGCCTTGACAGCCTGATGAATCTGTTTTAACCTGTCACACTCTCACGTTATTGCATTGAAGACATTACAGGTGTTTCACCTATTACCTTAATAGGGGGAGTGCACATCATGGACAGTGAGGCAAAGTCTCGACAACGAGTTGCTAAGCAACATAGAGGCAATGCAAGGAATGGTGGTGAGGAAAAGATAGTTGGAGACAAAGAGTTGAGTTCACGGAAGTCAGCGCTCAGCATGGTAGCCTGTGTGCTGGCTGGGATGACATTCGGTTTTGCAGTGGAAAAAGGAAGAGGTAAGAAAAAAAAACCCTATGTAATTTGATTAGATTTGCACAGATGTTCCAGGTACCCTTGGGGTGGAATACACATATTAGGATGTTCTGTCTTGTTGTTCTCATGATTGATTATGCACAGGATGAGTAAATGGATGACAGGTGTTAAACCAACAATAGAGTGAGGTTGACCATATACAAAATCAAAAGGGATCCTGACTTTGTGTTTTCTCTGCCAAATAATTACCAAATATCAATCCTACAAAGAAAAGCAATGCTACATGTACATGGTATTCACCTTATAGGGGATTTGCAAGAAATGTACATCTTGGCAGTTTTGAGTTAACAACCTTCATTGAGACTAGACATTATGAACACACCTATTGTAACAAATAAGAAGACATTGTCTAGTGTTTAGAACCTCACAGCAAGTAGCGTTGCACAAAAGTAATCTGGCACACTAAGTCTGTGCTAAAGCATGCAGGGTTTACTCGCCAGCGCTAGCGGCGGCCCTGGCAAAATGTGTCCCCGGGGAGTGCCAATATCTTACTCCCAAAGATTGGTGGCACGAAACCTTTGACTTCCAATATTAGATCTTTAACTGGGTACAGCAGTGATGACATGACATATGGGAAATGAGTGATGTATGTATTGGAGCAGTGGAACATACTATTTCTAGTACACATACTCTGTTTGGGGTATTTTAGGAAACGTCATGGCAAAAGTCATACTTCACAACCAGCTGTAAAAAATGATGGATTCATCCAGATGGTGTCAAGAACCATCGTACAAAAACAAATCTAATGCTTCATCAAAAGGATGTGAATCGGTAGCAGTGAGGGATTATACCCAATCTGACAGAGATGCAAGTGAAAATTACGCCTAATAATCATCCCCTTAAAATTTCATGGACAGGGAAATAACATGAAAATGAAGAAAAATCACAATCAATGAGGATGACTGAGCAGAAAGCCTACCATTTATCCCGAAATATTGGACGGAGCATATCTAGAAGTCACACTTGAATACTTTTAATGATATTGTTTTACCACAAAGCACCACAGGTATACCATAAATAAGTGAAGAGGATTCCATTGGTTAGAACATATAAAAATGATGGATCAATATCTTCACGGTTTGAATAATTCTAAAGTAATCCCAACAATTTCCCTGTCTCAGCGGGAAAACTTTTATTAAAGATCAGGCATGTGTAATGTTTCTATCCTGGCTTGAATATTCAAAGAGTAACCAACCATTCAGGAAGATTTAATGCTGGCATTTGTGGAAGAAATGTTACCAGAGCCATCGTAATTAGACACTTTAACACTTAATGAGCAGATCCAAACACATGTAATTACAAACATAACTTTTCTTCTGAATGGCGACAGAGATGGCAATCCACATGGCCTGATGGGAAAGATAAATCAAGTGATAAAACAGAGCAGTGAAATCAGTTTTTTTTTACAACAACTCGGTCTATGCTGCTGTGGATGTGTGTGCCGTGTGACAGAGGCATGGAGTAGGTGAAAACAGTAAAATGTACTTACAGGGAAGTCTGTAGGGTTGGTTCAGAAGGAAGAGGGCAGTTTCCCCTGGTTCTAGCCAACTTCTGCTCAGAATAGAGAATGAACCTTTGGTTCCCCAATGATGCAGCTGATTGCCTATGTGGGTCGTGAACCCCTGTATATTTATCAGTGGGTCAAGGCCCAGGGAGCTGATTTATACAGGGGTGGTTTTCCCATGGGGTCATTGGCTCTGCAGTTGGGGATAGGATGCCTCCCTACATGCATTTGAAGAGATCCTCCCTCCAATTCATATACGGAGATGAGCACTACAGTCCACTATCTCTATCTGACAGGCATGAATAATGTGTATACGGGACCCACATAAATTATGTAGTAGGAAACTTGTAGAGACATGGAGTTGGCATGAACAGACTTTGATGTGTTTGTTAACCGTCATCAGCGATGGAGTGGATGAGATGAAATCCCCCGCTGTCTGTACCTACATCCAGGCAGAAACTCATACAACACAATATCTAATGTAGCTGCTGAGAAGAGATGATTGAAGTAGAGTGTATTATTAAGAATTTTAATAAGCTGACATCCCTTTGATTACCTTCCCATGAATTATACATCCCAAAATTATCTACGTCAATGAAATCAGTTGGCTAAATGATGAATAATGTTACATGATACCACAACAGCATCCAAGCTTCTTCGTTTATGAATCATACATGTAATTTGGAGCTGTCAACAAAAGATGTGACATGCTCAGGGAAGGATTAGAGTGAATCGTGCACCTGTTTAATGACAGGGCTTATGAGGATCATTGGTCCTTGGATATCCCCTATTGGCCACGCTTCAGTATATGGCAAAGAGGGCTGGTGACTTCAAATAGCTCCATGCATATTTCAGCCCGTCACAGAGTTCTAAAAAATGCAAGCTTTGTTCTGCATTAACAGCAGTTTTACACCTCAGAGTAAAGTTGTCTCGTTCAGGTGGACCATTTATCAATAAATTTGCGTCAGTTGAGAACTTCAAAAACATCTGTTCAAATGCAGTATGCACCTTCTACCTACATGTATGGTTTATGAATATATGTAGTTGTCATATCTATTTGCAGGGACACATTTTTCGAGGATCTATCACGACATGCATTTTTTGTTGAATTAAAGGAAGAGATTAGGAGGAGCCCGAGCCATGAAGATAGCACCAGATGGTGCATGATCCAGGTTTATGCTGGTCACCTGTCTCTTCTGCTTGGCTGTGCACTGATTTGCAAGGTGTTATAAATGCATGCAAGGCCCCCAGTAAATCCACACCTAGTTGGCACTTTGAAACTTTAATTGCTACAGAAAGAGCTTCAGTCCTGTACATTGGAAACCTAATCTCAATATTAATAATACAGGACCTTAAACAGTTCTCATCATGTAACATGACCCAAGCAGCTGACCTTCCATACTTTTATCAAATAGGGCTATTTACGGGCATTTAGTGGGTAATTTGTTACTCTGATATTCATTAATTACATCTTCCCCAGGTGGAATGTACCCCCTGTGGCCCTGTGAAATGGGGAGAGCACCAGAGTGATGACTTCCTTTTACAGCATCGGGTTACATGTCAATTAACCAGACAGCTGGGAGGGGCACTTTTATTTCCATGACAACCATAGCCTCCCATCCAACAGTTGGTGTGGGGATGGCAGAACTAAGAAAAGGTTCAAACAGAGCATACTGGAGAAGAAAACGAATACCTCAGCAGCATGTATATGTACCTAATAGTAATAGATGACTAAAATGCCATGGTCTGACTGAACTCCATAAAAAAGGGCATACTGCAGCATGGGACCAACATGCAGATTGCTGTAAAGGGCTTTGCACTTAAAGGCATGCTGTGAATGCTGCTTGACATGCTTGTATTTCCAAAAAGGAGGGGGTGGATCTTTCTTCATTTAAGGAAAATGGAGCAGTGATTTAAAAGGTCGTGTTCAAGATTCCTCATATCTTGCAGTGCGGGAAAATGTTGGGGTTATACAAAGTGAACTGAACTTGAATGAACCTAATAAACTGAACTTGCAATTGGGAAATGGCATTGTCCAGTAATTAATTGCCTGTATGTAATTGGAAATCTCATCTCATTTGGGACCATGTTTTATAGCATTAAATCAATGTAATGAACAAATAGAATTTGCATTGGGTTAAAAATGTGACCAAATGGAAATGTCAAATTTTAATAGGTTCAACAAAATTCCAATGTCCAATCATGCTAAAAATCTGATTAAATACAATCAGCTTAGATAAAATCATCAAATTTATGGCATTTATGAATGTACAATAAAATATGAAAATATGTTTCTCTGACATATGAAAATAACACCGAAGCATGGTTCATGGTACATCTTTTGTGAATGTCAGCTGCCTATAAAAAGTTGTAATCACAGAATTGGCTACAGCCTCAGGTCTGGACACCAGGATATAGCGAGTAAATGTTACATAAGGTGTTTTCAACATTGATTTGTACAGAGCTACATTATTCTAACTTTTGAACTGTTGCTGTAAATATTGAAACAGGGAATAGAGATTTAATGGATTGTGGTGTGTGTTTGAAAATTGCTGCAATTTCATGCCATTTAAACTTGATAATCATTTCAAATCCTGGTGTTGTAAAATTCATGTGTCTGTCCATTTTATCTACTTCTAGTGAGCATGAATCAATACATCTGACATTTAAAGAAAATCATCAAAGTTTACATGTCCCCAGTCCACCTTGTTGTAAGCTGTTATAAAGGCTGTGTAGTATTCAGTACATTTAGCACTTATCTGAACTGCATTATGTGGTGATGTGGTCATGGTGTGTCAGGTGTGGAAAGTTATGTGTGGAGATGTTCTGCCATGGCTGGTGGAACTTTACCACAGAATTATGTATTTCCCATCAAAACAAATCCAGAGGCTTGTCTAATAGTCTGGATACAAGTGTGACTGGGAACCTCCAGCAAAATTGGACCATGGGCCCATTGGTATTACCGGGCATGTCTCTGACAGCTCTCATTTGCAATTTGATTGCTTTCTTGATATAATTTTTAGGCTATTGACCACTGGTCTCTATTGGATCAAGAGGAAAAACAAAGGGAATTAAGGTGGAAATATGACCAAATTTTTTGTTCACACCCTGGGCATATTTCTTAAGCCCAGTTTAATACAAGCTGTCAAGAGGAATGCTGGGGACTATCAACAATGGGTGAAGCAGGAAGGAGGCTGAGGATGAACCATGGACATGCACTGTACACCAGCCTGGCAGCCACAACAAGGCTGGGCAATCATGTAGTATCCTAAGTAGAAAGTTACAGTCATCCATGTTCATCAGGATGATTTGTTTAGAACAAAATATATTTAATCCTGGTCAAATGTCTATTGGTAGCCATTAGCTATCATTAACAATATTCTCAGCAAAACAGTATTCATGTCTTCTTACTGACACATTTTCACACCAGGTCTAAATCCCAGGATGTTACTTTTAAGTGATGTGGCTGACAGCTCAATCTCTTATCCATTGAGC
>NC_049979.1:18541006-18547002 GCF_000003815.2 Branchiostoma floridae | reverse complement strand
ACATATTCTCAGCAAACAGTATTCATGTCTTCTTACTGACACATTTTCACACTTGGTCTAAATCCCAGGATGTTACTTTTAAGTGATGTGGCTGACAGCTCAATCTCTTATCCATTGAGCTTTACATGATGATGTCCCACTTGCGTAGGTGCCGGCCAGAGCCCTTCAAAGGCCACAGTGCTATGAGAAGAAAGTGGTGCCAGAACTTTACCTGAAGATAAATGCTTAGACTCCTTTGTTTCTGGGTTGTCCTCCTGAAGTCCCCAGATGGTGATCTAGCTTTTAAGTGGTACAAATGAGGCTGATGAGCCATCCATCTGTAATTAAGGGAAAGTATTGGCCTCCTACTGACACCAATGATGGAGCATGTTCCAAATCACTAACAGCTTGTTGTCTGATTTCCCTGGGCAGTGTTTGAGCCGGCCGCTGTCCGAGGCCAGATGAGCTTCAGCCGTTTCATCATGTTGAAGATGTTCCTTTCGGCAGTGGCAACAGGTGGGTATGAATGATGGTGTAGGATGCCCCTGATCGATCCTCCTCCAATGCTGATTGATGGAACTATCTGTGAGGAGAGCTGCTTCACACATGGGGACACTCAGCCAGGCCACCCAGGTGTTGGGTTTCCAAAAGTTGTACCGGAGTACCATATTGGCTTACCCTCTGTCAAAGTGCATGCTAAATTGAGTACAATGTTACACAAAATAGAAGGGAAGATGAATGGCTGAAGATTATTTTGGGAAATGTGTATGTTCATCCTAAATCTGTTGGCTAAGTCCTGTAATTTCAGATGCATTGGAACAGAAACAGAGAAACATCCTGGCTGTTGAGATGCATCAGGTAGTGTAATATATCAAAGTGGAGGCTGGAAGGAATGAAATGTAGAGCTTGGCTGTGCTGAGGAGATATGCTATTCTCAGCCAGTGGCAGAGTAATATCTTGTACTTGTTGATAAAAGCCAACGTATTACTAAAGCCTGATACCACAGGCATGGTTCATGCCATTTTCTAGAAAGTTGCAGCAAGTTCTTTGGAAAAGAGGAAGTACTTATGACACTGTGATGAATTTTATCACACTATTGTTTAAAACCTTTAGGCAATAAGCATACATAGATAATGGTGATCCAATATCAAGTTACCACATTTTTTAATGCCAAAAAATGATATCAGAGTAAAATCATATCTGGAAAACTATGATGTCCTGTTTTTATTCACAATTTTCCTTTGCATTTTAAGAAAAAGTACGCAGATCAGATGGATGGACCTGAAATTATCAGATTCACAGTGCTTAAGTGTTTCAGCAGTCTTAGAAGGATCGATCCAAGGCTAGATAATCTGGACTGGTTAGAAACCATATCAAAAATCAATCTTGCCTTGATTTTATTCTGCAATTTGTGGACCTTTGCACAGCTGTCACATCCTTCATCCCATGGCATGGATCCAAAACATCAAATAAATCAGGATTCTTCCGAGCCAGGTCTTCTGCACCTCTGCTATGTGCTTAATCTCTACAGATGGATTAGTACCTAAGCCATATCAAAATATTTGTCTTAATTGTTTTGCAAGGACTTGCTATTTGTGTGGTACATGATGGAAAATGAATGACCGATAGTCTCCTAGCATTGCTGTAAAGTGATAAAAAGCATGTTTTATTCTCAAAAACTCTTTTGGCATTTTAGGGCTACAAGATGACTCCCATGTTAGGTATGGTACAGTACGTTTCTTCTGTTCTGACTACTTTCTCCCAAACCCAGGCATGGTGGGTATGTCCATTGTGAGCATGCTTCCATTTGGCAAGTCCAAGTTTGACCAGATGAGAGTGAAGTTCTTCAGGAAGTTTGTGGGGAAGAGAGGAGTCCTGGCAGCTGGGCTGGGTGGCTTCATACACGGTGTGGGGATGAGTATCTGTGCATCAGTAAGTACAGCTTCTGTCGTGCTTAAAGCTTAGACAGAGGGACAAGCATGGCTGTTACATTGCCTCCAGACCTTGGTTAAATTCTATGTGAAAACTTTTCTTAATTGAATCGGTAATTTCCTTACTACTAGATATTAATCACTTCCTACAAAACCACTTGAGACCATAAAAAGTAATAGTAATTAATAGTTAACTTGCTTCTGGAACTTGACATAGGAATTCATGCTTTCCTTACCACCTAAAGAGTAATATCTGATGAAATAAAAATCAATGTGAATCTTAATCTACATGTATATGGTGATATGCACTTGGTGGTGTTTGGAGTATTTGGTACGGATCCTGAAACAGTCAACCTGCATATAATTTGTAAAAGAGAGTTGAGATGACGTTGGTGAAAATACATGCCATTGCCTATAATGTATATTGCATGGTTCAGAGAACTTTGGCATTAAGATCCCCATCACAATCACAATCCAGATCAAGTTAATCAGTACCCAGGAGGTACATAATGAGGGTTTGAAGAATAATCTAAACTAGTAAGCACTGATAGTTTAAAGAATGTAGCTGGGATTGAGCAGTATCAGAGACTTCAACACATTTCACAATAAAGATACAATGGTTATGATGGTTGTGCTTACTTAACTTACCTTGGTCCAAAATATTTTTAGTTTGTCAATAATGCTGATGGGTAGGGTGTGGATGTCTATAACCTTTCCTTTTTTATAAGGCAAGATTTGGGGTTCTTAAACATTGGGACCGGTTGGGTCCAAATTGACTCTAGGCACCACTGGCTTTGCTATTGGAACTTTTGCACTTTATACAATATTCTATACTGAAGTCTATACACAGATCACATTGAAGGACTGATCAGAATGTTAATAGTCTTGTTTCTTCATGATTTCAACAACTGTGTTCCTTCCCATTGTCAGCCTACAGGTCTAGTCTGTGATACATAATGCAAGTAGAAATAGCTGAGCTCCATTCTTTCTACACCTTGTATTTAGATACCAAATGTATTGCAAATACGAAATTGTCAAAATCTGCTGCCATTCATGCACATTGAAAACACAAACCCAGCATGGTGAAGTAATGCCAAGGAGGACCTTTTTTGATGTGATGTGTCACTAAAAGATGGTATTTGCTGAATACCTTTTATAAACAGAATAACTAGATGCCAGCAAAAGTTACCATAACACCTGAATGGGACTGCAGCAAAAGAGCTAAACCACTTCTGTTTCTATTAGGGCACTACTGGTACAACTAGCACATCTATCAGATGCTGCATGGTTCAATAATCTTGTTCTGTTTGAAGTGTGATCATAAGAGCTGTCACCTCTCCTGCCCATCAGATGTTGAAACATTGACCTAATTCAGTAGAAGCACCATCATTCTCATTTAGGTTACCCCAGATGATGCGGAACAGAGGTACTTAACAAGATTACAAATAAATTGTTCTTCATCATGACTCCCTAACTGATTAATTCTGCATAATCCGGAGCATGTCTCTACATGTGAAGATTACAAACTGACCTATTTTGATGAGAGACAGAGCACTCAGATACTTTTTGTGCCATTACATACATACAGAAATGCTAAATGAACTTTGGGGATACCTAGTACACATATGGATATATAGAATAACATTAGCCATCATGACATTTACATTCTAAGAAGTATAACATATCATATTGAAAATATTGCTTTTGTTGATCTGTGCTTTCACAACCTTTTCTTTGGTTTGAAAGTCTGTTGAAATAGCAACAATGTACGTGCTTCACAAGACAGCTTCATTTCATTAAAAAAACTAACATGTGTAGATTCAGCACCAAGGAAAAAACCATACCAGCAAAACCCCAAATGGCAGAAATGATTCCATAACAAAGTGATTCCATAACAAAGTTCTAGCCTGGTAAGGCCATAAAGCACAATGCCAGTATCACAATGTCTCTGCCCAGGATAGCTAAATCCTTTGCACTCAGCTAGTGAGGACTGAGTGTGCTTGCACACGAATGGCTTATACAGCACAACAAATGGTAATTTGATTTGGCAGAAGTATGTCTAATGCACGGAAACAAAAAGGGGACCATGATTTTATCAACGGTATCTAGCATGGCAGCTGATCAGAGCTACTTACCTCCACTCTTATGATTTGTGCATCGTCAAACTTGCCTCAATAGAGAATTATGAGTACAACATTAGCAATATGGTCACATCGTACCAAGAACGGGAACTTGCACTAGAGGCAGATTAAGTTCATATTTACAATACTTTAAGCATGTTTTGCTGCCCTGCAGCATCTCGCTAAGCAGATTTTGATAGGAACCCCATTATGATAGCGCTAGCCAAATACTAATGTGGGAATTCACTTGGGAGGAAAAGGGATGTTGGTGGGAGAAGCATCTGGATAAAGGTCCATTTACCTTTCCCCTGTGTTGTTGCAGTGCCCAGGGGTGCTGTACATCCAACTGGGGACAGGAACGCCCAACGCAGGTACGCAGACATGTGCAGATATCCGGCTTCTCTTATTACAGTTTGATTGAATGATTCCGTATAATGACATTTGCAATTTCTTCCCTTTTGGATGGTGCCAAAATGTTTTCCAATGTGTGAGCAGATTTTGCCTAATGGGCAAATAGGTAAATGGCTTTCTATGTGTTCTTTCCAGTGCTAACACTCTGTGGAGCGCTGTCTGGAGCCTTTCTGTACGGCATGGTTGAGCCAACGGTGGTCAGACTCTCAAAACCCACCGCCGTCGCCCGCAGCAACACGTAATTACCCACATACACTTCTGCAGCACTTTGTCCATGCCAGAGCATCATCTTGCAGTAAATATTAATCCGCAAAAAAGCTCTCAGCGCCTGCATGAGTATTTTCATTCATAATGTGCGTAATAGTGCCACAATATATTATGGCACTGACCAACTATCAGCCGAAAATGGATTTCAGTCCGGCAGAAAATGGATATTTCTGAATGATAGGCCATCCATTTTGGGGTAGAGTAGCAAGTTTTGCAGTTTGGCCGTTACTGCAAGTATAGAGATCGGGGCATCTAAGTGCCCACTGTCCACTTTGCTTGTTGCGGACATTGCCAGGTTTTGGCATTGATGGATGCATAGAGATGGTCTGAATAAATATGCAACAAGGAGGGCAGTCCTGGTGTTAAAAGGTTGAAAAGGGGCACACAATCTGTTCCCACATGAGATGAAGATAGCCAAAAGCCCTGCCCCTATTCCACTGGGGAAATTGCCACAGGGGGCTTTACATTACGGTAGATTAAATCACATCTTTTCACTAGTTTTCCATAAACTGAAGGAATTTCCATTGCCAACTGCATGTACACGTAACAAAGAAAGTGAGTAGCGACACGTCCAAGAAAAGAACAGGACTAAGTTGACTCACCTTTCGTACGGGTGCATGTGTTCCATCTTTAGGCTGGATCAGTTCCTTGGCACCCCCTACTTTGTCGCTGCACTGCCCATTGCTGCAATGTTGGCTACCTGCGTCTTCGCACTGGAGCTTTTCCAGCCCTGGGGGTCCGATCTGACGGTAAGCAGCAGTCACTCCACAGTCCTTTCTGTGCTGAGGCTATTAGAGGATTGAGATTGTTGCTCAGCTGCCTCACTGATATCCCATTACCATAACGCGTGGATGGTAAGGGTCACTGCTCCCAGCTTCTCGGCTGTGCTGTTGCATGCCCACCCTGCATGTGATCAATAGACTGTGGCGCCTGTTAGCTTTTGATTTCCTCAATCCTGGCTTTGGGTCTACACTGGTAACTTGTGCTCTTTTGTGGCAAGTAAAGAGTCATTATTACCTCATTTGCTGGTGAACCTGAGCCTAAAGTACCAAGGGAGAACCAATCAACTACCTGGCATAAGTGAAGCCTTTCTCTCTTTTCTACTTGTGATTTCCAGTCATGACATGCAGCCAATTAGATGTAAGAGACTAGTATGAGTGCATGCAATCCATTACAATTTTATGCAAAAAGCCTCATCCTTCATTCACATGGAGAGTATTGAAATTGATAATTTCCCTTTGATATTTGCAGCAGCCCAACAGTGCGGTAGCATCTGCCCTGGAGCTAC
>NC_049979.1:18538129-18540906 GCF_000003815.2 Branchiostoma floridae | reverse complement strand
GACCCCACTTCAATTTGCTGAGCACACTCCAAAGTTACAAAGGAGGTAGTCTAAAATATTCAAGATTAGTGACTAAGCACATTGGGGGAAAAGTTCAGGGAATAATTATGAGAGGAAAAGCACATTTATCATACAAATAGGAAGGCTGCACAGTTAAATTGGCAGATGAGAATATTGAATGAGAGAATTCTGTCTGCCTGCAGTTAGCAATAGGGGAGCTTGCTGGGATAATAACTGTGTCTTAAAAGCTCTATAAAGATGCGACATCCTGGCCCAGAAACGTCTTGAAGTTTAAAAGGAAAAACTTTGTAAGGGTAGCGATCAATTGCTTTTAAATTATTGCTGTATATAAATGGAATAGTCCATTGCACTGTCTCTCGAAGAAAATCCTCCTCAACTTTAGTATAGGTTTAATATCTGGCGACATTTTGATGTCCTATTCTTGTGTTTTGTACTCTTTCTTGTTAGGAATCCAAATCTAATGATTGCTATTGGGGTGACATGTGTGTTTAAATATGCAACAATTGTCTGGGGGAGACTTTTACCAAGGCAGCTGATACAATCCTTGCATAAACATAAGAATATTAGAAAATAGAATGTATGTGATTTTCTAAAATAGATGTATGTATTACAAAGTAAACTTAGTCCTGGTAAACTGGCATCAACTTTGACTTGGCCCTGCACCAAACTGTCATTTCAGCACCAAGGACAGCTCAAGTCTGACAGGTGCAATCGAGCATGTGCTCCTCAGGAGTCATGTGATTTTATGACAAGGAACTCATTCTCTTCTAATCTATGTGAACAAGGTGCAGAGAAATGCCAGTAAAGCAAACATTTAGTTTTATTTAGGTTAGTAAAGAAGTTACCAGCTTGACATTAGACACATACTTATTACCTGTTTGGCGTGTACAGGCATGTTGGCCGGTAGTCTGCAGGGTGTGTTAGTCCTGACCCTGGGGGACACCATTGGCAGCAGCACCAGCTATGCAGCCATGGCCTCCCTTGTCCTGGTCACTGGGGACATGGAGAGACTATCGCCCTACCTCAGCGGCTACAAGAGGAGTCCCGCAGCTTGGGCACAGGTGCTGAATCACTTTTTAACATATTGTTTATTTCTGTCATACATGGAAGTTTGCAGAGCACCACTGTTGATCTTTTACTTTGGTTTTTCATAAATGGTACAGTCAGTTAAGTACACTTAACAATGATTTTCTTTATATGTGAAAAAGTTGAGTGTGATTTGCATTCATATGGGGGAAACACGTCTGCTTTCAGTCTAAATAAAGATAAAAGTCAGACTGAAAATACAGCTGAAAGGCACTTGTCTTTTCTGCACAAAACCTCTTCTAACCAGTTTCTCAGTTACAATAACTTTCTATGGTTAAAATAAATCAAGCTTTCAGGGAAATCCACTGCCTAATAATTTGCTATATGATAAGAAATGTCCCTTTTGTTACCTAAGCACTTTTGGGCATGGGAAGAAGAAATGGGCTGGAATAAGTTGTTAGAAAGTCAGAGTTGAGAGAAATACGTCCACCCCCGGAGATCTCAGGTCATGACTGGGTCTCTGCTCCTTTGCCCTTTCTAGCTGGTGGTTTTATTCTGATTCCCATTTGCACCTTGGGTGCCTGAATTCTGCACATACAAATAAAGCATCCCCTAACTCCAGACTGAGGTAAGGCAGGTGTTACTAGAGGATGTGTTTTTTTTACTCAAAGATCATTGGTTGGGTTTTATCTGTGGTATCTTGTTCACTTATACGTTTATAAAACAATACCTTGCACACATGTATACTGAAGGAATTTGTAAATCTTAAAGTTAGATAATGACCAATTACTAAGTAATTATCACATGCCTGTAACATTACACACTAAAGTTTTCTTAGCTGAGTTCTAATAGATAGCCATCTGCCCAGGTTCTGTTCAGCGTGTCGTCAGTCCTGGGTGGGTTCCTGTCAGCTTGGTTCTCAGGAGCCCTCGGTACTGTACCAGGAGTGCCAGGCCTGGCAGCTTACCTGGGGGGAGCCATCATGGTGTTTGGGGCCAGGACTGCATCAGGATGCACAAGGTGATCATCTATTCAGAACCAAAAGTAACTTTTAAGTTCCAAAGCTTATGGTTTTGGTTGTTTTCGTACTATCCAGTGTATCATTAGGCAGAATATTTGACCTGTGTTGAGTAAGTGCAAGTGATGCTCATACAAGATAATGGGTCGAACATGAGAAATTCAGCACATTTCATCTCAATTCCACATTTAATGCAAGTTAAACTTTACCCAAGCTGTTCTCATTGTATTGACAAATTGCCCATTTGTTGTAGGATCTTGGTTAATGAATAAAATATTAATGTCTTAAGTATCAATTATCTTAGTTGTTGTTCTTTCCAGTGGCCATGGCCTGTCTGGAAGTGGTATCCTGTTCCTGCTGTCCTTTGTGGTGCTGCCTGCCATGTACCTGGGAGGGGTGCTGACTGCTGCACTCATGTCTGCAGTCCTGGGTCCCGTGTAGCACCCACGTCTGAACAGGACTCACCAGTTGCATTAGTTTGAGACCCCAGGAACTTATTCTGTAAGGTAACAGAAACTTCTGGTCCTGGGTGAAATTGTTCTTCTGGCTCATTTTAGCCAATAACATGTGTGTGCCTTGTACAATACCATGCACATGGAGTGAAGAAACAAAATTCAATATATATTTTTCCATATTCACAGTAAATATATAAATATTATTCCCCAAACTTTTCGGAAATTTTAGGATACTTTTAAGTGGAGACAAAAATGCA
>NC_049979.1:18529446-18538029 GCF_000003815.2 Branchiostoma floridae | reverse complement strand
TTCACAAACAAAATTCACTATATATTTTCCATATTCACAGTAAGTATATAAATATTATTCACCAAACTTTTCTAAAATTTTAGGATACTTTTAAGTGGAGACAAAAATAAATGTGAGCAGTTGGAGCTGATAATATTTACTTGCCACAAAAAAAAATGCCCAATTATTTTCCAAGTAACTGACAATCATAAAACACCAAAGACAAATGAACTGCATGTGTATACATGTGTCATTCAACAATCAAATACATGGCCACTTGACAACATTATTGTTGGTTTAGCTTTTGAGGAAGGGGCACAATGTACCTTATCAAAACTTTTCTATGCCTCCATTATCAAATTTTGACAATATCTTTTAGAGAGTTTTGGAAAATCTCAAATTATTGTAAATCAAAATTCAAAATAGACCATTTGGTTGGCAAACTGAGCTTTGATTCCCAGACCATTTTGCCTGGAGCCAAAACCCCTGCCATACCCTCATGGTAAGGCAGTGATACTTGCTTTACAATGAGTGAGTTCATTTATCTCTTGGTTCCTTTATGAACAATAGAAAAAAGTAAAGAGCTTTCAAGACTGTAAGAAAGATTGAGTTATTTGACTGCCATGGAGTTGAACAATTTCCTGGAGCAAAGGACTATGACAGGAAATTGAACATAACAATAATCATGTATCTTATGTCATATAAAATCATCACAATCAGATATTGTTACCCAGAGGCATATAATCCATAGGTTGTAAGAGATTTTATACTCCAGATGTTCCCATTTGTTTTCTCCTCACATCAGATATGTGAAAGCAGAGAGTGAAGTTTTATTGGGAGCTGTTTAGACAAGGTAGACAGTATTGCTTTCAGTGGATGTCCCAGCCAGCTGTCTTGCAGTCAACCACAAACTACAATAGAGAAAAGGCCAGAGTTGTTTTGCTAGCGGCAAGGTGAATTTCTGACAGTATCTGAGGCTGTCAAGGCTATGGAGCTTCTTTGGAAGAAGTTTGACGAGGGAACAACATGGGTTCATCAGATGGGCAGGGTGCTGGTTTAATGAAGATGTGAGAATCTGTCTCTGTCAGTGGGGAGCTGATCTTTATTTGTGTGCTGTGTATATTGTGTCCTTGATGTAAAAACTTTTAGAAAGAAGTTTCTGCATCAGTGTTTTTTACATTCAGGTAGGGTAGACCTGGCAGGAATGTGTATACATGTACTTCAGTATTAACTGGTGAAAGTTTTTGTTTCCAATATAACCAACCTATTCTTTTATTAACAAAGGTATATTTATCAGTGTAACTCAAAGATGTTAAAAGAGATTTTTACAAATACATCCGAGTGAATTGTCTTTCCTTTGTCCTCTCTGTTTTTAGATATAACTGATCCTTTGTCCTCTCTGATTTTAGATATAACTGACTACCTTTGACAAGACAGATAGCCTTGGTATGGAAATGGGTGTACAGTTGGCATGATGATGTATGGATATATGCTCCTTCAGCCACATCTCACCGGTAGATGGGAGCTACCCAAGCTCAAAAGTTAGTAAGGGCCATTTAGCAGACCAATTCTGGCTCCATTATTACATCCAATTTTTGGGGTGATTAATTCTCCCTCTATGCAAACTGGCCAATGGATAGTGGTTCATCTCATCTCTGCAGGTTAGTGCTCCCCTGTGGTGGCCACAGACTGCCTGTCTGCGTCAGTAGGCCCATTCCCACACCTCCCTCAAGACTGGGAAGTAAACCATGCTTGTGGCATCTCTGCCTCACTGTGTACACAATAGCTTTAAAAGCATTTTTGAAGGTCAGGCACCCTTTCTATTAAAGGGTGGTGGATGCTAAGCCCTGGCTTGACACCTGGGAGGCACCCTGCATGGGAATGAAGACCTAACATCTATAACGCTATCAGGGATGACCAGCTGAGCGGAAATGATAGATCCATCCAAACCAAACTTTTCCAGCTCCGGAAAATACAAGTATGCCTTGATTATCAGCAAAAACTTAAGGTACAGGTTACAAGATTTCCCCTTCAGCTGCAATAAAGGAAGTGGTTAGAATTCCAGTACATCAAAACAAAGGCCACAGCTGCTGGCAATGGAACAAGGGGAAACACCATGACTTGTTTGTCGAGACAATTATCAATTCAGCCAACATGTGCTGCACAGAAAAGATAAGGTAGCCCAGAGGGATAGGGAGCAGGGTGTGTGTGTGGAAGAACTCATGCATTTGGAAGCTGCAACTATGCATTCAGCCTTACGCATTCCTTGTTCTGTATTTATTGCTGCTGTAATACTGTGATCACAATGTAAATACACATGTTGATAGGCAACTCTATCAAGATGTCACATTTGATATCTGCCAACATGATACCTGCGCTCATTGCTATCGATCCTTTCCAATACTCAATTTGCCACTGAACTGGCCCATGCTGAAACCACTTAGTCATTGTGCACAGTAAAGCCACGGCTTTGTACCCACCAAATCTCCTCATATTTCTTGGCCAAGATTTGCGTAGGTGGAAGACTGATGGCACTGGTACACATTGCTCCATGGTATGGTTCATATCACAAAGTCAACTGTCCATTCACTCTTGTAGCAGTAACACTTGTCTAAAGGGTGTTGGATCGTATTATAACATTGGACTAATTTCAGTCTAAATATTACTTTTTCATGGCCAAGTGTAGGTCTGATGTACAACTGTAGATGTCTAGATTAATTTCTAAGGCACAAAACACCAAACATTTTGTTTCTAATAGGACACAATTTCAAATTTCACAATCATTTCAGTTTTCCAAAATATTTGTTGTTCTCTACTTAGTTCAGTATCACCAATATTTGCCTTAGATGAAAATTTCCCCAATTTCACCTTGCTAGCCATTTTCTATGCTACTATTGCCACACCTCTGTGTGAACATGATAACCTGCACCCTGAAATGTCTCTAAGCTAACACAGGTGTCTTCTTAGCACTGCCCACACATGGCACTCAAATGCTTAATATTACTCTCACTTGTGGGAATCACTATGTCACATGCATGCTCTGATTTGTTGACACAATTTATCTCAACAGTCCATTGTTAGTTCTTTAAAAACCATTCCAGACCCTGTTATGCAACAGTAGCTAGTATAGTTCAAAACTTGGTGACACTTTTTACATTCTCATCAATTGATTTATATGTAGTCACCAAGGATCAGTGCAACAGTAATCAAAGTTTACTAAAATGAAAAATAAACAGCATGTATACACATGGATCCATTGGTTTGAGCCAGCTATACTTCTACAGAAGCTAAAATATGTAACTAACCCATGCATGCTTTTTCCATCACATGGGTTTTTATCATTATACTGAAATACAATACTAAACCACACCATAAAACAGATGTTCCTATATCTTGGTGCAAGAACAGCTGTATGCAGGTGTGGTCTGGCTATTAATGAACCTTTTCATAGATTGCTCATGAACTGACTCCAACATTCTGAAGCAGTGAATGTTTGAAATAAAAACATGCACATTTTCATGCCATACAATTAATGCTCCTTGTTTCCTATTCCATTCTGGCTTCTGTCATTTACAACAGACAAAGGGATTCACACTCTACTATATGCTACCCAGTAAGCTGGCCTAGACTACAAATGAATTCTGGCAATATTCTTAGTATACTACTGTATACTGACTCTTCTCCAAGTCTGAAGTTTCAATGAAGCTGTACCTATAGTATATGGCAGTTTTGTCACAGATCTCAAGGTATGTAACAGTCACGCTCCACTCAAAAATAAAAATAAAAATTCGGCTTTTACATGTGTCCGAGGCCTGACCTTTTGGGCCGCAGAAATGCTCGGACAGGCTGTGTCATCCCCTGGTTTTCCGCACCGAGGCCCAGGCCAGGCGACCAGCCCATTCCTCGCAGCATTCGATTGCCTACATTGTTGTCTGGGATAGGGTCAGCATTCTCACCTACATATCCTGCAACAAGATAGATGCTTAGAATTGAATTGAAAGTCAATATTACATGTATAGGTAGGCTGTAAAAAGTGCAAATAGAGATATAGGTAATCAGATGAATATTAGCTATGGATGAGTGGGCATAAAAAACAATATGTTCATTGGAAGTATTGAGCCCATGAAAAGGTGATCTGTAAGTATAAGATGGAACACTGGACAAAATACTGACACTTAGTGAAGAAGTCAGCACAAGCAGACCATGAAAAATGAGTTTTAAAAATGCAAGCTACACATTTTTCCACTGGGGAAAGAGCCTATTGTAACAAGCTGACAACCATTTCCCATATGGGGAAAAGGCCACGATTTTAGTTCATTGTCTGCTACCTTAAGTACTAATACGATGAGCCATAATGTATAGCCAACACCTCAGCAGAGGGTTTCCCTCTCTGGTCAGACAAATCATGATTAGAAGAATTTCCATGAAAGGATTCTATAACAAATAACAGACAAATAGGAGCTATAACACTCTGGTGATATCTCTTTTAAGAAAATGCTATTACTCAGACCAAACATAATCATAAGGCAGTTCTTAGCCTCTACATAGGTCTTTAAGATGCAAGAAATGGTACAAAATAAGTACGATATGCCACAACATTAAAGAACACCAATTCAGTCCCAGGGAAAGCCAACTAGTCCAGCTGACAGGACAGCTACAGGATCAAGTCTAAGATGTAATGGTTACCTGTCACAGCTTGGGACAATGCCATCAATGAAAGGCTCATACAACTAGGTAATAAAATTGCAGGTAACAACACTTCAGCACCAGGTAAATAACATAACATGCAGGTAACAACACTTCAGCACCAGGGACAAGGACATCACATGTAGGTAACAACACTTCAGCACCAGAGACAAGGCCATCACATATAGGTAACAACACTTCAGCACCAGGGACAAGGACATCATGTGCAGGTAACAACACTTCAGCACCAGGGAAATAACATAACATGCAGGTAACAACACTTCAGCACCAGGGACAAGGACATCACATGTAGGTAACAACACTTCAGCACCAGAGACAAGGCCATCACATATAGGTAACAACACTTCAGCACCAGGGATAAGGACATCACATGCAGGTAACAACACTTCAGCGCCAGTGAAATAACATAACATGCAGGTAACAACACTTCACTGCCAGGGAAATAACATAACATGCAGGTAACAACACTTCAGCACCTGGGACAAGGACATCACATATAGGTAACAACACTTCAGCACCAGGGACAAGGCCATCACATGCAGGTAACAACACCCCAGCACCAGGGACAAGAACATCATATGCAGATAACAACACTTCAGCACCAGGGACAAAGCCAGGGTGTCCTGATATTCCTCAGCAGGCATGATAAGTTACCAATGTTTAAAATGTCTGTGTCTACCATATCCAGTTTCCACAATTTCAACACTGGGCCATGACCAGCGAAATAACAAACACCTGACATTTCATTTCAAGACAAGGAGAATCTATGAACAGCAGGGTCTATCCCCAGTCAAAAGCTAAGCTGCAGGGAAATACACAGATGTCTCACCATAGATGGCTACATCTTGCCTAAGTCATTATCATCATGGGCTATAACACAGTAAGAAAGTCTGTTCCTGGTAGATAGTAAAAAAAATCAACAATGTACAAAACTTGGGGAATACTGGGGTTACACATCTGTGACATCAGGGACCTGTCCTGTGGCATGTCCACTTATCAGTTATCACCATCCTTAGGATAACACATACAGCCATTTGTTAAGAGCATCAAAGGGCCAGGTTACAACTACAGTCTTTCAACAATGACACATCAGATGATGATGATAATGACACATCAGCCAATACTGTCTTAAGTCCTTTTTCTGGAAATATCTGACCCAAGTTGCACAAAACAATCTAATAGCTTTTGAAACGTGTCACAAGTAGGTCAAGAGATGGTAGGAAAGACATGCTTTAACTGCATTTTGCAGACAATTGTAGATCAAATATCTGACTTCTCATTTACTTTCTTCCACTATCATTCTTAAGTACTCATTTGAGAGTGACGATTCTCCGATAACATTTTCCTGCCTTGTCTAGCATTGCAAAACAACATACACTTTCAATCAGGTAAAAGTCAAATAAGGAGGTACTAAAATAGGTATTACATGCTGTAACACGTCTGTTGCAAAGGTAGAATACAACTAACGTCATCAATGACCAAGATACTCATGCAAAAATTATTCAGCAGGTAAAGGTTAACAAAAACAAGAAAGTCCAGAAAGTTGTTTGCTACTGAGGAGCAACAGTTTCCCCTGTCTAACGGTAAACTAAAGATTCATGAGTCCAGGGAGAGCTCTAAAACCCAGCAGCTTCAGCCATCAATCCTCCTGATAGCCTATCTATGAGTCACTGCCATGCTCAACTACAATGGGAATTTGTGAACAACTTGGTGAATAAGATTTCTGAAAGCCCTCACAAGGATCAGGCTTATCTTACAGATCCAATGGCTTACACACAGGGGGGCGGTTGCCTTAAAGCATATGCCTTCCGTTCAGAATTCTGATAAGGAATTTTGGATGTAGAGGTGAATGGTGGGCACCCATGCTTTTATGTTCCCAGAGCACCACCACTACCATCTTGATTGTCAGGCCTCATATGGACCAAATCAAATTCCGTGAGGGAGCATGCTTAATGCAGCACATCAATGACCACAAGCGGTCCCAGAAACACTCCTTATCATGTCCAACATGAGCAGGAATGGGACGCAGCATGTCTTATCAGTTGGCCCTTGACCCTACCCCAGCTGCCACATTTCTATTAGTCCCACTACAATTCCCCGAGGATGTGTAAGGGGGATTTGTCTTAGACAATTCTAGGCTTCTGTTCCTCTGTTCAATTTCCTATTTTGTAAATTTAGCCAAGCAGTAGCCCCAGCTGCTTTTCTTGTATTATGGACATGTACATTCAAGATGTTTACCCATGCTAAGGATTTTTCCGCTACTTTTTTTCTGAGGAATTCTCCTTAGTCAATGTGGTACTATATATCTTATGGTGAAACCTTTCCATGGAATATTTCAGGATAGAAGTTACATGTCTTTGATATGTTGTTCTACCAAAAGGATGGCAAGAACTTTTGTAAACACAAAAACAGAAGTTGAGCTTTGGTCTTGGTGCATTCTAAAAAATGGACTTTGCAGGGAAATTATGATTTAAAAATTACGACACAAATGTGACTAATACTGTACTGGTACTACAGCCTTCAGACTATATTAGCCTTCTTCCATCCTGTCTACTTTATCTCTACCCAGTCAGGGCCTGTGAACACAACTTGCACCCATGGCGCTCCTGAAAATGGAAACATGGAGTAAAAGGCTCTCCCAGTCTTGACATAAACCCAGCAAATAATGGTGAGGTAATTGACATGAGTTGTCAGTTGTGACAGCCCCATCCAGACCCTCCCAGCCTGGCTTTATGGCTGCTCCTCCAGGTGCCACCATGGATACTGCCACAACTTTATGTCCATGTTAAATAACAATTACATGGTTGGGAGGCCACAGGCAGTCCCCTGGGTGGCATTACCTAAAGCCGGGATGATTGGTGGCTGTAGAAGAAATCGCCTCACAGCAAAATCTGCCTCTTGTGCTATCTGTAATGGCATTACACGAACTGCCGTGGCAGTCCAATACCTCCTTGGGCATGAATGCCTGCCAGGCTGCCTCTGCTGTAGAACTTACTACATCCATGCTGGTGCTGGACATGTGGCAGCTCTTATTCCTAACAGCAAATAGTCTGCCATTTCATCCATTACTGTACCATGATCACATTATTCTGATGGAAAAATGTGCCAGAAGAAAAATATTTTTTCTGCTCAAACAGTCTAGGTTGAAAAACATTGCTGGATGACCCATTCCTACCAAAACAGAGGCACACCAAGCTCTTCATCTGTGCTGCAGGCAGTAAAGAATATACTTTCTGTAATACATTTCTGTAGCTAAAATGTTATTTTTCATCCAAAGAAAACAACCTTTTCTCTTTTGGATATAAAATGTATGATTTAATGAGCAAAGTTTAGCAAACAAAGCATGACATTGTACGAAATGAACTGCAGACCAAAGCACTAAACCCTGAGTTTTGTGCAGCACTTCAAACTTACACACAAAAGCGTGTCCTGCATGTCAGCAATCTGTCATTGCCCAAAACGAGCAGGCGTGTCATTGTCAGGATGTAACTGAGACTTTATGGGCACCTTTATAGATATATCATGGGCTGAAGATGTCGGTACTAAAGCTAGTTAATCTGGTCACAATAACAACATCCACCTGCCTCTGCATGATAATGGTTCGACAAGTTGACCAGAACGGCACGGGTCCGTGGACAACGCGATCACCAGCAGAGACGCAGGTTTGTCTTGATGACAGTAATACACAGGACTTTGTCCACCACAGCTGCTGGAATTAGCCACAAGGTGCTGATTTTACGGCACATAATGATGGAAGGACCAAAATCACCATCACCCATCTATAAGCACTAGGGACACTCTGTTCAGGATAATTCCCAGTACTTGCACATCTATCAGTATCATCTCCAGGGGAACAGCACATTCATAAGTCTGGTGAGAGGGACTCTGTAATCACAG
>NC_049979.1:18499741-18527871 GCF_000003815.2 Branchiostoma floridae | reverse complement strand
TCACCACAGTCTGCCCTGCTGTGCCACACTCACATGCTGGAAACTCTGAGACCAATTCAATAAGTGACCTGCCCATAGTTAACAGGTTTGGTCAAGGTCTAGAAACTCATTTCATGTGACACAGGATTACCAGTGTGACCAGTGGTACCTGACACTGCAGTGGTACAGAAGTGGCCTCAACTGGCGAGTCATGAGTCTGTGAGAAACTTGTCAACTTGAGAGTCTGTACCATCAAGTTGGAGAATGTAAGGCTGGGAGATTAAATTGCTTCCTGGCATTTTCCATGCAAATGGAGTGGCACAGACGCACAATGCAAGGAAAATGAAAATCTGTTATCATGATTGGGGTCTGAGGCCAAAGCATTCTTGTGCTGAAGTAAATTACAGAGCCCCACAGGGATATTAGTCACATTGAGTTGCCACCTTATCGGAGTGGCTGTGAGGACCACCAGTGGGAGATGCTGGCATTGGGTTTGTGATGTTAATGAGGCAGTGACATGAAGGACTGACTCCGACCGCTCTAAACAAGATAGCTGATGAAATACTCTGCCTCAGGACAGGCCCGAGATAAACCTTATCTTGCAGAAGACAAGAACCTTATCTTAACAAACATTAACACTGCCAAGGAACCCTGTAACTTCTTTATAAATCTTTACAACAAGACTATCAGCTGAGACTTAAACAATGGTGCCTGACTGATATCAAATTGTTACAAAGTCCACTATGGGTAGCTTCACATTAAATCCATCAGCCCTCCTCCTACACTGCCAGGATACCTGCAGCAGTATTACCACTGGGAAGACAATAAGACTTCCGTGGGCGCAGAAGTTGGCCTACAGGTTGTTGTCTTTGTAAGGTAGCACCTGTGCACACTTGCAGGGTTTGTCCATGTTAATTAAAGGTACCTGACATGGGATATGGAATAGATTTTCCAGCATGTATAGTTAAGACTTTCTCTCGAATGAACATGGGTCTATCTGAGGATGCAGACTTAACTCATCATTGGATTGGCTCAGACCTGGAGGTTGGGCCAGTTTTTAGATGAAATGATTGATAAATAAATGACTAGTGACATCCTGTTCTGTATATGGTGGATGGCAGGTGTATTGTTCCCAAAGCTTGCAGAGGGATTTCTCTGGCATGAATTCAAAAATACACACAGTCATAGCTCTGAATTACGTTCCATCATAGGGTTTAAATGCCTGATGTCGAGACACAAGAATTAGTCTCCTGACTCTACTTCGTTGATCTGAAGTACTCCTCTTTCAGTTGTGCTCAGACTTGGAGCCAGCAAGTCTTACCCTGTGCCATTGGTGATGACTGGGGGATCTTTCTCCGTCGCTTGTTGTCTGCAGACCCACATTTGTGGTGTCCTGGCTGCCCATAAGAATATAACAGGTGATGATGGCTCGACAGGGACTGGTAACAAAATACAGCCTATGTTAGTGAACAAATACTGCTATATCACATCATATCAATTCATTTACATTCTTGTTATAGTACATAAAAACTGTTGACCAATGAAAGACAGAAAAATGAATGATTTGATAGCAACTACACCATCCCCATGCCTTTTCACTGCTACTCTAGTTGTTATTCAAACAAACCTGAAACTCCCATCTGAAATGTTATCTATCAACTTCATCCGAGCATCAATAGTCGCCGGCAAGTTTTCATCATACCACACCCTCTTACACTTCTAGCCCCAACTTTGTCTAATGAAGATCCGGTCATTGGGGATTATGCATGCTCATAGAGTTTGTATTTGACAGGCTTACTGAAATACATCCCTCTATTGAAGACATACCAGACTTTTATATTGCAGAAGTACAATTACAAAATCAATATACCAACCTGATCTTTTTCCTTCTTCTTCCGCGGCTGAAGCCAAATCCTGGAAAACCAAGCACAGATGATGACACTGATAGTGCCCGCATGAGAGACCTCTTGTGTCCATTAATGGTAGATATCTTCACAAGGGCAAACTAGATTACCTTACTAAAACTTAAGCCAGGCACTCTAATTTCACAGACAGCTAATGAATCATAAAAACACTAATGACAAAAATCCATCAAACCAGTATCAATACACAACTTAAATGCAAACACAGAAAAGGGGGGGGGGGATTTTCTTGTTTTCCTCTTTTAATACATAAAACATGAATGTGAATGTTTATCATATTAAGAATGTACTTACTCTTGATATGCTGAGAAGTCCCCTGACATCATGTCATTGTTGGTGCTGTACATGGGACCTCTCTTCTTCTGGGTATGGAGAATAAAACTCACTCAAACTTGTTGAAAGGACAGTTTTCATTGTCTAACCTTACACACCTTGCAGTCTGTATTCCCCTTTCCCATTGAAGTATGTGCATAAGTTGTAATGTTACCACTACACAGTGAATATGACATTTAAAACTTCTCCACCCAAGCAAACTTCCTAAAGCTCACACAGTCATCTACTACATAAATAGACCACTATGTTCCTGACCAGTTGGTGCTGAAGCTGGTACTTTTAGCTATTCTTCCCTTCCAGGCAGATACGCTTCAGTGTCCGGCTTAGCAGACTTACCAAAAGGAAGGAGTTAGTGTAGAATAGCGTTGATAAGATGGAGAAATCAATCTCGTTGCCTGTGTTTCAGAATCAATCAGGAGCGCGCCACACATCAACGTGTCCATCTCGCTGGTTCCACTGCTGGGACCACTTAGCATCATAAAAGGAACATTAACAGCTAATGATAGAATGGATGAAGGTGTGCTGTGCATCTGCATTTAGCCCGGTAGCTCAGTGATGTGAGCTTTTCCTAGGGCCACTTGAGTATATTTGTAGTCTTATCACTTAATTATGTACTTTCTTTTGTGTTATGCCTTGTGATATGTAGGTTACTTTTGTAATTTTTTATCTTGCGTCTTGTTTGTTTTTTTACAATAAGATTGTACATACATTTTCAGTCCTCATGCATGATTTGAGAAGAGATTGTAGTATTATTTCTTTGTTTATCAGCTGAGTGACCTGGATGTTGGTATCACAGGACTGTTACAACTAGCTGGACATGCTTACTCATGGGCTACAATGCTACAATACAAGTCTGAAGGTAAAGAGTGCCATGGAGAACCTAAAGACAGGGACATGTCACATTAGGTCATGGCTGTCGGAAACTTCACTCTGGCTTGGTACGTCTGGAACTAGATACCGATGTACTATGTAAGTCATTGAAAAATTGTGCTCTGCATGCACTGTTGCAAATATGATTTTGCACTTTCAATTCACATTGTATGCATTCACAGTAGGAATTCAAAGTGGTGAAGGTATAGCAGCCTAAGTTAAAGTTTATGTTTAAAATGAGTAACTTGCTGGATGTTGATAACACTTTTAAGGTCTAGGATCCTATTGAGTATTGGTGACATTTTTAAGTACTGCCATATAATCATTATAGGCCAGGTAATACATGATGGGTTTGAATCCCAGGAGGGAAAGGCCTTCCTTTTTCAAAATAGGAATGGACACCTCTTTAATACAGCCCTCTAGTAAGGGTCACATGAACTGCAGTGGATCACACGTCCAATCACAGCAGTTGGAGCCCTTTCATCTCATCCTTTGTGAGATTGTGTCCATAGATTGCCAACAACTTCAAAATGACTTTACTTCTGCACACAACATCAATAACAATAGGAAATGTGCATCATCACTTCTTCAGACTTTTCCCTTCAGATTAAACAAAAAGTATCATGATTTTGAAAATTCTCCAAGGCACTGTTCACCTTGATTCAGATTGGATTCTGAGTGTCAGAGTACACTATGGTGTTCTCTTTAATGTTCCCCAGACCTCCCACAAGTTGTACTCTATTTTTCACCCCTTTGTCTGCAGATCTCCAGGCTAAATCAGCCTGTCTTTTAACATGCTTAAGCTTTCTCTGGTGGTTTAGCAGTCTACTTGTCAAGTCAATTACGACAAAGTCATCCCCGCGCAAATTTTGAATCCTAAAAGGTGCCAAAATACTGATACTAACTCTGCTCTTTAGGGGCTTTGCTTAAAGAGGGGGTTAAAAACATTGGATCTCTCTGCGGGTTGCTGTCTTTGCAATCCTCCCACTGCAGATTTGGGGTTAGCCTTTGTTCCCGTCATCAATCATTATGGTGCCTTTAAGTTTGCCTGCCTAATCAGGCAGTGGGATAATCCTCCTCACCCTGTCTTTCAGCCTCCTGCATGCTGATTTGATGTTCCGCTTGTTGGAGTATCTCCCCAGCAGCCGACTTGTCCTGGCCTGTAAGCCTAAGGAGGCAAATTGCACCGTAAATGTGTGCAGTTACAAAGATCACAAGCCGAAGATGAGTCAACTCCCATCAGTCCATCATGTGCCGCACACATGATACACATTTGTGGGTTGATCATTAACAACTTCTTCCAAACTTTTCTAAAGTATTTGTAGACTATTCTGCTGTTGACGAAAATGAATATCCTCCATTTAATCCTTCATTTGACAAACTGGTGACATAAAAAGAAATACCATGTGTATACACCATGTATAACAAGGATCATAACTAAAATCCCACCTCTGGGCACCTCAGTCAGGAAGGGTAAGGATCCATTCAGTATCTGATCAAATTTGGGGTCGTGGTCATCACAGTCAATTTTGTCCTCCTCCCACCATTGGATGACTCCTGGGATCCCACAGGCGGGGCCGACACCCTCATGGAAGAAGTCACTCTGCTCGTCATCACCTGGGGATAACACAAGGGTTACATACATGAGCATTAGACACCCAGGCAATAACACACTTAATCTTAGCTACTGGATAAGTTTCAGGTAGCATTTGCCATCTTCTGTTAATTACTGTCACTGACAAAAGATAACAGATGTCCGACTGTCGGGAAGTCATTTTTGTATTGTGTAACATGTAGGTTGTACTGCTCTTGAGAGAGGGCGATGAAACATTACATTTTTAGAACATTCATATATCATAATGAATGACCTACATGTACTAGTAACTATATCATCAACATAATTTTATCAGAAGAAAGGTGTCTCCTTTTTTGTTTATGACGATTTTTATTGTCTATTCAACTTGATGTTCAACTTTTAAGTTCGAGGTTATGGTCATGACAAAATGGGAGCAAAGTGATCTGCTGATAGTACAATTATGTTCTCCATATTTATTGCCATGTTCCATTACCAAATTTGAGATGTCTGGCACAACAATGAGCATGTTCTATGTAAGTATCATTTATGGCAAATCAAATTTGGAACAAAAGAACAATTACTGAACTTTTATACTTATGTATGCAATGTTTCTGCAAACTTTTGTAGTAGTAAATAACAAAAATTATCATTGAAGAGTTATACTGTAACTTGTTCCTATACTCTTGATTAGACTTGAAGAATAACTTTTGAAGTACTGTAATCTTTGGACACACCTCTGCAATCTGAAAAACTTGTTGTTGAGTGTGGTAAAGTTATACTTGAACTTGAACTTCAAAGCAAAGGGTTATAGTAAAGCATTTGCCATTGTCTGATGTGACAGTGTTGTTTTCTCTCACTAGAGGTCCTCAGTGTAAGTGTCTATGATCATAGAAGGTCTCAATTTCAACAGAGAATAAACATCTCTCTTGTACAGGCCATTTTCCTCTTCAGTAATGCATATCACGGAGCTTTTTAAGCATTGTCTGATGAACATGTACATGAAGATGACTACACTTTGCACTGCTCATCCTTCAAGAGGATGAAAATAGTTAACATTTTCCCCTCCTGCTGTGGAGTGCAACAAAAAAGAGGCAACAACGTTAACATGTGGCTAGTTACAAATCACATTTAAGTGCATTAATGTCCATGTGATTTTTATAAACCTTTTCAGATCTCAGTCTATTGCAAAACGCCTTACTATATATAGAGCAAAATGCATAACAAAGTTAGCAGTATATACAATGTATCTGAATAGAATAATGATCAGTCTATATGGATTAAAACATTCAAATTTAGGAAGACATATCGCAGAGACAGTTTCTGTATCTAGCATTCTGAAAAAAGTGTTTTCCTACATGTGTGAGCAGCAGTAGCGGTACAAGTCTGGCTGTGCATCTGCCAACATGTCACCCAGGCTCATGCTGCCCCACCCCTCCACCCGTCAGGGGTTACTGATGGATGGTCCAAACTTCACAAACTAAATTGGTTTCATCCCACTAACTAGACAAAATGTCCCACTAAGTTGTGATTGATTGTTTACCTGATAGAAAAATGTGCCCATCATCCGTGGAAGATTCGCTTCCAATATTTCCAGTCGGGTTGATTGATTTTGAGAATATGGAAATTGCACATGTGAATCATCCCCTGATTACTTGTAATTGGTTTGGTACCAGAACCAACTTTTGTTGAAAAGTTTCCTTTTAGAAAAATAAAAAGCCAGGCCATAATTCTAAAAAATACATTTTATGGTAGAAACATGACTCTGCATTTTGCCTGGATTCAGAATTCTACTTTGTACCTGCAATGAAATACTTAATTCCTATAAGTTGATTTATATGGAAAGAATTTGCGCATGCATTAAAATACATCTAGCGGATATAGCACGTATATGTCATCCATGCAATGTTGTCTATTGGGACACATAATTCTTGGAGACCTTTATTGAAAACACCCTGCTAACATTGGAATTGAGAATATAATTACACATTTATTTACTGCAATGATAGACCATGAGTTACTGTTTTCCTCCAGGTAATCAAAATCAATTTGTCCTGACTACATCGTGGTATGGAGCCTCGCAATATGTACACTTTCAATACTTCTGCACCGAGGAAAATCAATCAAAGTCCACTGAGAAACGACAGAGACTTGTCCTACTCTAATTTTGTGGATCAACATATGTACAATTTGATATGCCAAATGGAATAAACCAAAGTTGGGATTAAGTTTTTATTAAACCAGAGACAGTAGTCCCCAAACAGGATGGAAGAGTCTGTTATGACACGGTAGGATGGTTCAGAAATGCCAAAGCTGAATATGATGAATATCAAACACAGAAAGCTGACATTAAGTCTCAGTGCATCTTTGAGCACTGTATACACAACTCTTAGCATCATCATCAGACCATTTCCAACAGATTTCATGCTTCAGACACAAGTAAAACCACACATCGTTACAAACCACTGGATCTATTGTGAATAATATTCATGTCTGTTTATCAGACTTTGTTTAATATTCTTAAGAAAAAAAAGGAATGAACATCTTACCTTCTCGTCCTTCATCGTTGGTGTAGAGTCCACTGTCACTTTCACTTCCGCTCAAGTCACTTTCAAACACACTGGAAGGTGGAGAAGTCAACAGTCAAATCACAGTGTTTGGATAAGAACCATTGTCCTAACTACAATCTGAAAATACAAATTAAAAACTCTTCTTCAACTAATACCCTACAAAGTTAAGTAAGACACTGCAGATCCTCTGCACCACCAAGGAACTGTTCATCTCATTACAAAGGTACTGCTGTTTTTGATTCAGAAGACCTAAAATTAATATAACTTCCTTATCATCTTCAGGAAGCAGCAAAAAGCAGGTCTTTCCCAATTTTCTACTAGAATTAGAACCTTCTACTCTTCAAAATCTTTAGAACATTAGTACAACATGCAGTAGCAAGAGATGCAATGCTACAGTAGAACATCTTGACTCTTGTCCTGGTCGACACATAGAAGTTAGTACATACATGTCATGTATATATGTATACAAGCACATCATGTATGCTATGCACTCTATGGATTACATATTAATATTTACATGAACTGGGGCTAGTATCAAGGCAAAATCTAATAACTAGTACATGTATTCATCTTTAATTAATTGCTTTTATAGTTATCTAAACCACATTTATGGCCCAGGTTCTAAAGTATTTTCAGAAACTGTGTAACTTAAGTCAACCAGTAAAGCACATATGGTCCTTTGAAAAAACTCAATATTTTGAGGCTTAACTCAATTTATAGTCCAATGTTGACACATGAATTAGACCTAAACCCTTTTTCTAAGAAGTGATGTATTGCACATTAAAGTTTATCCTATAGTGACCTAAATTTCCTTTGTATCCCTACATCCATGTTTCCTACACCTGCCATTTTGCTATTTTGTTGCCAATCAGCCCTTGCCAGCATGGATGCATTACCTGTAAGTGCATCAATGTCCATGTGATTTTTCAACCCCATTGTTCAGCACACTGTCAGTGATAAGCACAAAGAGAAAGACCACTAGAGATCACAGCTTTGTGTGGCCAAATAATGTAGAATAAAGCGGTTCACCCCGGACCTGCTACTGCCTGTACAATAGCCAGCAGTTACTTTGTACAGGGCTGCCACCATCCATCAGACAAACTTGCCGTCTTCATTACACTTTTATCAGTGTTACTGCTCCGCATCAGAGCCTGTCCTGTGTTTGTTGCTGCTTGAGTGGTGGGACTGGGAGGGCAGGTGTGCAGGACCCTGACTTTGTATCTCCACCTGGCTGTAGATACGGGGCCATGGCTGCCATGCCGCCAGTATTCGGCCCCGTTATGTCACTGCCCCGGGGCTAACAAGGGGTAGCATGGCCAAGTGACTTCTCCTGCACTTGTTGAATTCACGTCCATTTGCTGTCTATCAGGTGCAGCAGGCCGGACTGATGTTCTGGCGGGAGAGCCAGGCAGGAGGAGGAAATATAGTCTGCCAAAGTACCTGGACAGATTAGGGTCCCTTCAGACGAGGGAAAGATGAGACAAGCAGAGAAGGTGGAAATGATTCCACCTCTTTGCACCAAATCCATTAAAGCAAAACTGCAAGGATATTTTCCTTTGATAGCTCGATAAATTTGGCCCGTTGCACAGTGCCTGTGCCCTGTGATCCATTATTAGTGGGCACTGCAATATTTATGAAGGCCTCACATGCAAGGTTTAAGACTTCCACCTATTTTATTGATTTTCATAGGAAATGCTGAAGTGGTAATTATTCTGGCAACAAATTTTTCTTGACAAGCTTTAAGAGAGGTGTCTGGGTTGACGAAGGCTGAGTGAGCGGCCCAGGATTTACTCAGGTGGGCTCCAACATAACAAATTGTGGGCTTCTCTACATCATACAGGGGTCAGGCTGGGGGCAGGGGTCACAATCAATCCCCCTCCATGGGCAATTAGATTTCCAGTGCTTTTATTTGTACCCATATCCTGTTTTCATTTCCGTGTCTATCACTCAATCTGCCCTATACTCTTGTTACTTGGACAGAAATGTCCCTGCGGAGCAACAAAAGATGAATTTTGGAAACAAAAGATGGAAACTGCCAAGACTGACATGACCTGTGACAAAACACTGGGTTAGGTGGAACGTATATTGTACATACATCTACTTCCTGGAGGTTTGAAATAAGAGAAATGGCTCACAGGACACAACATGACTCACTACTTCTATGCGTTTTTCAGTAATTAAACTTTATACCTGTCACATTTTCACTGTAGCCAGAGAAAGGTACAGAAGAGGAAATGCAGAGCAGATAAATATAAAGATATGAAACCCAAACCCAAGGAAATGGGCACATGGGCAACATTTGTATGTGCCCATGTGAGTATACAAAATCGGTGCTAATGGTTAACAACTGAACACTACCTATTCTCCAAGCAGGGGTTAGGGTTTGTGGGCTCGTGTTTTTGTCTGCCTTCCTCTACACCACTACTAGTCCTCCCCCCATGGTAACCTCTGCTTGGAGTATAAAAATTACCTACAAGTACTTAATTATGTCATGATGAACTAAATCAACAAAGTAAGTTCCCAAACAGACCACACTTTGGTATTTCCAATAAACTTCAATATAGTACAGCCGTGTACAGACTAATGATGGTTAGTGTTGACAAGCAGATAAAGACAATGTTTGTTTGAAATGTGCCTTGGAAATAACATGTCCTGGCAACAGAGTATGGCAGTCTGCCAGTGCACACGATTATAAGAGACCTTGACAAACCATATCTGCTTGTTATCCTCCAAGTCCACAGAGACTTTCATAAAAGCATTTGTATTCTACTGTAGCAACAATAGTTTCAATGTCTAAAGTCTGCTCTCCTACAACTCTTAAGGCTTTCACAAAAAAAAGGAACTCAAACAGTTCCCATTTTGAAAAATAAAAACAAAGAGCATCAAAATTGAAACACCAAATCATTTTGTTGAACACCGGAATATCCCTGATGACCTTTGTACATCAACGAGAAGTAAATCTAGTAGAGACATTAACAAATTCTGTAAAGGCTTTTACTACTTTTGCTACTCTAATGCTCCACAATCAACAAGAAATACTCAGTTGCTGGTGTAAAAGGTGCATTGAGCTCAGTGTATTCATGTGAAGAGGAAACTATCCTCCGATACGTCTGTGGTTATCTGAAGCTCCACAACAACAGTGTCATATACCCCTCCCATGCATGGCTGAGGTGACCTTTCACCTACACTGCTGCATTTGTGGACCAAATCCCATTTGCTATATTCAGTCTAGCAGAGAGGTCCAACTTACAGCAGTAGATACCCCACACACCCCAAGTGATAAGCTAGGTCACAAATGTAGTTTCATGGCTATTTTCCCCTGTTTATTAGTTTGGCGCCATAGCCTCCAGAGAAGGGATACTGTCTACTGTGCAGTAATGTGACTTTACCTGAGTACTGTTGGCCTTTAAACATAAAAACCTGGCTTTAACTCCTCCTTTTTATTGGGAATGCTTAAACCACACAAGGTGTATCTGAAATATGGACAGAATACGACTGGTAGAAGAAGGCAAGAGCCTCTACAGGGAGAACAAACAGAGCAGTAACATTTCGAATGATAGCAATCTAACATACATGCGTATCAATGCTGTCAACACAGTTGTTTTACAAGACAACAATGAAAACACCCACAGGTACCTGTGTGACTTGTCCACACCTGTCCTAGGTGCTGAAAATGAAGCTGTTCTACAAGAACAGATGATGTTTAGTCTCATTAGGTTTAACACTGATTCTTCAGTTTCAGCAGATGTAATGGGACACACGTGTACATGTACAAGAGGTAAATGAATCAGTTCAATGAGATAAGGACTTTAGGCTTGTATATGTTTTAGGGGCCCCTCAGCACTGATCAAAATGCTACACAATACCATCAACTCATTATTGTGATCAAGCCTTTACAAGAGCAAATAGTAAAAGCTAAGACCTCTCATAAGCTAATGCATAACCAGAGTATCTAATATACATTGAGCCAAAGATTGAGCATATGAAGATAAAGCTGCATGTCTTTAGACATGATAGAAGACTTGAAGCATATCTCCATCAGAATCTACCAACAAGTTCTCTCTTGCTATAATGACAATCTACATGTACTGGAGAGGCATGCCACATTACAGAGTACAGACACTGGACTGAATGTAATGTGGAAGGAAGAGCATTGTCAATTGGCTTGATTACAAACATGTTTCCCTGCATGTCTGGCCCAGTGACCTTTGTGCTTACTTGATGCTTTCCATCCAAGTAGAGTAGTAATGAGCCCATACATGTACTTAATGACTTACTAAATACAAGTCAATGATTTCATTTGCTCTTCTCCTATGTTAATCTTAGCTTAAAAGGGAAAAATCCACTCATGATTAAAACATTGCATAACATATTTCAGATTAACCAGTCAGCCAAATGTCTCCCTATCCTTAAATAGAGAAAGGACTTTTCTTTTGTATCTTCTAACAGTATTGCTATATATGTATAGCCTGTAGACTTATTCCAATCACTATTTGTAGCAGTATCTGTATACAATATGTAGCCTGTGGAACCGCCCTTCGGCATAACACAATAGCTTTACTAATGAGTACACATGTACCTTCTGCTGCTATGCCTTTTAAGATCAATTTTGCATGACAAATGACACTTGATACCAGTGCATATCAATACAATGTAGTTTTAAATATAGAAGGTTATCTATTTCTCCCAATGTGGGAGGTGATGACAGGTAACAGATGGAACGTATCACTGTACAGAATAATCATGGTACCTAGATATGCCCAAAATAGATACAGACCTCAAATAATAGGATATAGGATATCTAGAGAAAGGCATTCATGCACCTGTATGTAAATCATCACATTTACCTATCTCTGTGTCATCCCAAAATAATAATTCTATACAGAAAGATAATACTTCATTTCACAATACCTGTCAGATTGGCAGCAAAGGACAAGGTTTATTATATCATATTTCATATATCTGATACCATCCTGTGACAGCAACTTTGTACAGCTACAGTAAAAGGGCCAGAAGCATAAAAATATTGTCACAAATGAACAATGGAAGATGACTGAAATATTTAGAAAGGAAAGAATTCATTGAGAATTATTACTGATGAATTTACAAATATGAACAACTCCAGAAGCTAACCACGTAAAGTATAAGAACAGCAGGAAGAGTTTTTTTCCTTTTTTTCATAGATAAGATCAGAATCGTGGAGGAAGACATTTAACTAAAAACAATACCAGCACCAGAAGAAAGCTCTGTCTATAATGACCCTGTTCCAACAACAAACTCAAAAGATATCCATTTTATGTTGATAAATAAAACAAAAAAACTAGTTTCATTGTGACTTATGAATTTCCAAAATTAGAGCAGAAGCTGTAAAAAAAATCATAATGCATTTGGCATTGAAGTACACAAATATACACATTCTTTATTCATATCAAAAGAATCTACATTGTATATCTTCATCAACATCAAGGCACAGGAACAGGCACCTCATGCGAATGTTGGAAGAGTATCAAGGTTACCATCTTTAAAAAGCAGATAATATCTGTCCAAGCACAGATGCATATGAATGGATACATAAGTCTCCAGGAAGCAAGTTATGTAGAAATGTACAGGAGAATTGGCCTTGAAAAGGATGTTGAGCATAATCCGATCAAGCAATCAGTGTGTGGTATGGTGAATATGCCGGCCCAGACCACCGTTAACCATTGTTATCCTCCTGTATCAGTATTCACGGCATGGCCAATCTTTCCCGACCCATTTTGCTGCCTGGTCATACATCATTGTTGAAGATTTAATTACATGATGTTTCAAGATCTCATATCTCTTAAAACCAGGAAATAATGGCTGTAATATATTGGCAGGTGCAGAGTCCATGACCCTGCAGGACCTCCCGCTCACTTGATTTAATCTGATTTGGGGCCAAACCCCTGGTGGAATACTGATCAGCTGGTAGCAAGGACTTCTGGGATGGCCTCTGAGTAAGCAGTCAATAACCTGAAAAAATCTTTTTCCGATATATTTATAGTAGAGTCTATTTCAGTATAGTGGTATGAGATCATAAGGGGTTAGCTCAAAAGTTTGCACACCTTTTCCAAAGAAGAGTTTAGATGTAAATATACACTGCCCTTTGACCCCACATGGAGCCCCACCCTGCCTTCCCAGAATGCTTCAATCTGTCATTGAAGTCTTCCCAGCATACATGTCCATGTACATCCACATTGTAGCTAAAAACCCAACACTTATGACACTATGACAGAGGCAACATGAGTGGAATGAACCATGTTAGTGCTGTGTTAATTTTGGCGGCAAAGGACTGTTCTCACAGAGGAGTGAAAAAAATTCCGCAACAAGCTAAGAACTACCCAAGTAAGCATACAGATAAGAACATGATGTAGGAAACCAGTACAGTGTACAGATGTTACTTACCACCTACACGGTAATAACTGTTACAGCAGTTAAAGCTATAATAAAAAATTTATTAAGTCATTTAAGAGCTGACCACCTTACCTCTCAGCATCTCCCTCCTTGCTTGTCCCCCCCTCATCATAGCAGTCCATGGAGTCATGTTCTCCAGCAGTTCTTGCTTGGTCAATCTGGCTGTCTTTCATTCGCAACTTCTTGATATCGTAACCAAACTGCCCAGACCTCAGGCCCTCTATGTCCATCGCATCTTCATCTTGGCTTCCTTCTTTCAGTAGACCCTTTCCGCCCTTTTTTAGTTGCTTCCGTTTTCTTGGGATATAATCAGGCAGTCCATCGGGCAACTGTGGGGTCATCGGGCTCCCTACGGTGCCTTGAGGGTCCACGGCCATACGTTTGTACTTTCTTCTGCGGCTGGGGCGGGCGCTGCGGACCTTGCTGTAACTGTCAGTGAAGGTGTCTGATTCAGAGTGGAAGGAGTGTCTGTTGCTGGCTGTTGAGTTGAAGTTCAAGGATAACAGTCTCTTGGCCATGATGAGATCATCCGAGTCGTGGTCATCTTCCTGTTGCTGTGTCACATTCTCCATATAGTCTTTCAAGGCTTCGTCAAGGCTTGATTCTGAGGCTTCACTAATATTCCCATACTCCCAGATTGGGTTGGGGTCTGACCGCCTTTTTCGCCCCCTTCTCTTGCGAGCCTGTCTGCGGCGTATCTGACAGGGGCTCGCCGCACAGGCTCCCTCCACCTCTCCCTCAGGCTCCAAGTCTTCCTTAGACTTGCTGGTCTCCTCCAGAGCACAAGTCAGGTCCTGGATGAGTTCCTCCATGTTTACAACCTCCATGATGAGCAGGTAAGCCTGCTGTCCTTCTCTACCACAAACCTACAAGGTACACATTACAAACACAAAGTTTAGAAGGCACAAAAAAACAAAAACACATAAACAAGAGGCACCTGGTGTTTGATATCAGAATGTAATAATAAAATTTCCAAAATGTCATAAACATGTTGACTGATATGCAATGTCATTTATAGCATCCATGCTATGGACTAGTCCACAAAACTTAAATTTCCAATGGCTGCTTTACGTCTGGTTTGGAATGGCAATCAGACCAAAAACATGTCTTCTCTGGCTGTCATGTGCACATGAATCAACAAGCAACAGACATTTCTAATGTCCAACATGATTCGGTTTTCATACTTGCAAGTTCACATATTTGAATAATCACCTTTGATTAATAACCTATGCAAATAATAACCTTTTCACAACACAATAGCATTTACCTCACATGTTCACATTTATCTGGAGACATTTATCATACAGACATAGCCATCATATGACGAGAAACATGACCTCATTTACACCTATTGTACCATACTACCAATGCTTTTTATTGATTTTTGTATTCACAATATGATAAACAAAATGATAACCTAGTGTGGTTATGGTTTACAGCATATATGTAAGATATATCACAATATTCCTCTTTACTCCAACAACACATTTATGATCTTCATGAATGTGTATGAAATAGAATTTGCTATATCAAAAAGAACACAAACATGAAGAAACATAGGCAGTATACCAGCATATATAATTACAAAACTTAACAGCTCTCTGTCTACTCTTAGTATGTATGAATGCCACTGAACTCAACATGCAGAAGAAATCTGTACCCTGCAACATATAGTGGAGGTACAAAAATCATGCTAACAATCATGTAATTTTCCCAAATATCTAATGTTGACATGTTATAAAGGTCCCATCACGTCTACGAACAGCAAATCTAGTGAAACATACATTGTACATAAATGCCTCAACCTTGCAAAGTCTGCACAACTTTTTTCCTTGATTAATCTTTATTTTTTATCAGAAGACAGTATCGTGTTATCACACATGTACATCTTAGTCTCATTTGCTGTACAGAAGGTATCATGCTTGCGACATTGAGCATTTTGGTGGTAATAAAAGGTACGCATAACTTGAATGTACATCTTTGTCGGTAAATTTACCAATATTGCGCATGGCAATATCAATCATTTTCGGTATTTATTTATCTATTTGATTGGTAGATTTGACTCTGGCAGGGACAGCTGGACTTTGAGATGATTGAGACAATGTTACTTGGTAAGAAAGATTAGTGGGTAGTGAAATCATGTGTAACTTATTGCTCGTGGTCAATTGATCAGCATTTTCTCTATAGTGGCCACCTTTCTATGGTGGCCACTTTCTTTAGTCCCTTGAGTGGCCGCTAAAGACAGGTTTGACTGTACATACGTTTATTGTTCATGCAAAGTTTTCAAGATTCGAACATGGATTTCTTTAAATTTGAAGAATTTCACAGGTCACAAAAATACAATGTTACAATTGCAAAATAGAGACATCACCAGGGAATTAGTATAATTGCAAAATGATGCAGTTGCAAGATCTACTTGTACATAAATTAGATGATTAACTGGAGTTCTTTGCGTACTAGTTCCCATTTTCCAATATATAGTAGGGAAAATGATCTGTGCTCAAAATATTTATTTTTAGACTTGATGTTTCTAGGTTTATCTATAACGTTACATAATCATGTTTTGTACATGTTACATCCCTCCACACAGCCTGAGGGTGTACCCATGTATTTGGTGCTGCCAACATATTTCCTGGAGACCAAAGCTATTGATGACAGAATGCTCAATAAGTTTTTTTTCACTATTCACATGATGATGAAAGAAAAGAAAAGTCGACCACGCCACCATGTGTATGTTAATTAGGTCATGTGACCTGTGTTACTTTGAATGTCACGATCTAGCTCCACTGAGCAGCCATGTTGGAATAAAGCTCCTCAAGTTAGTTGCACTTGTGTCGCCCGTGAGTCGCTCCCTTTAGCGGTCCGCCTACTAAAATGGCGCTGTAGTTTCCAACTCAAGAGTCTGTAACATTCAAATTAAAATCTGTCACCTGTTCCCAGTAGATTGGCTCCAGAGACAATTGGCTTTGGCAGCTGTGAAAGTATATAGCCAATACATAGCTAAGAAGCAAATTTTTATTTTGAGCTTCTTATGTTTGCATTCAAGTACAGCAATGGTTACCACCAAATGTACATATGCTACAAAAGCTACAGCAGTGACTTAAGTACCACTTGTCCTACGGTGGTACTTGTATACCGTAAATCCTTTAATGTTTGCGGTGGTGTTATTTTGCCAGCTTTCTCTGTAATAGCCTGCTTACCAGACCTCAGCCCGATCTCAAAAAGTAACTAAGGGACTGGTCGATATTTAGCGGGGGGGGAGGGCCGGTCGTCAGAGGGTCGGGTCAAAAAATTTTTCCTAGGCCCTCCCCCCAGGGTAATTTGTTTTTCCTAGGCCCTCCCCCCAAGTCAAAATATTTTTCCTAGGCCCTCCCCCCTCCTATCAAATTTGAAAAATATTCAAGACACCAATAAATCACTGCGCTCCCGCTTGGAAATGTCCTTTACGTCATACTTATGATACTGGTTTTCCGTTTTTAGTCGCGAAGCAGATCTCTCACCCCTAGCAAAGAAAGAGAGATTGAATGGCTCGGAGCCCATAAATATATGCTTCATAGAGGCCACTTTATTATTTTGATATTCATAAATGATGCCACTCTATACAAACAACACCACAAAACTATTTTGTACCTGGATTTCTAGTACATTTGTGCCGCTTCGCGACGCGCGCCCCGCCATTTACAAGCTCGTGGGGTCTTCTTCTTCTTCGTGTAACGTCTGAGCGGCTTGTGCCTTGTCGGAGACTATTTTCAATTTACATACCTTTTGGACTTTTTCTTGGTTCTGTGGTAGCAGTAACTGAGGGTTTATTCGAAGGAAATGACAACAAAAACGTCAGCACGATGTGACTAACCAAAACTGTAGTGGGGAGGGGGGTGCCGACCCGTTTTCCACAGTCGCCTCTCTCTCTAGCTCTCCCAGCGGGCGTTAGAACGCAGACTTGTACTTGGGAGATCTTTTAAAAATGCCACGCTTTTTGTACATCCATTTTGTCGGTAAAAATGACCGGCGCCCGCCCTGCACCTTGTAATATTGCGATGGTTTGAAATGAACTATGCTTTACAATATGCAAACATACATTTTGCCCGCGCGATGTTGCAGCAACATGTTAACTTTATGTCTATATTATGCCACTTTTATTGTTGAAGGCGCGTAAGAAACTTTCTAAATTAAAAGGCCATTTGTACTGGTGTTCTATGTGCACTGGCAAATGAACAAACATGTCAAAAGAACTATTATGATAGTATTTATTCGCGGTAACATTCACTTTTATTCACGATTCTAATTTGCAATGCCTGCAAACTCCGATCGGAATCACCCGGACCTTGTACGATTTAAAATGCATTTGACGGGAAATTTATTACGAATCCGACACGTTAGTTCAGATTCTTTTCTCAGTAGTCACGCTTCCTATTTTCATAGTTTAAAAACTATTGACAAAGGAATCGTTAAGTGATGTTTTTCTCCTGGTGCAAACTGTAAACAGACGCCACACACCACTCGTCTCCGATGTGACGAAGCCACTGCCGCCCCTTGCGCCATTTTTCTTGGATTTGAGACGGACTCGACAGTCGAGCCGTCCACCGCGGCCCTGACGTCGTTTCCTCGCGATCGGTGTCAGCCCTGACTGCACCGCTGCCCCTTGTCCTTCAACGGTCCCTCAACAGTTGTAGTAGAAGCAATAGTTTCCGCGTCGTCCACTTCTTGACAGGTCGACGCCTTAGCGAGATACTTGTGTATGTTATCCAGTCCCAAACATTCTCGGGTTATTCGCTAAGTTTCGTGCCTCTTCTTGATTGACGTTTGTAACCGCCTTTGTTGGAGCCGCTGCTGACTGTGATTGGTCGCAAGTTAATTCGATTTTTCGCATAAAGTGGCAAGCCCTGTCTAATCGGTACATCTAAAGACTGCAGCCAAGGCTGTTGTCATGGTAACGACACGTATAACAACATTTCCCACATGCGAATCGGGTTGGGCACGTCTTGTACTGCGTGCGTTTGATAATTATGATTGTTGAATGCTGCATTTACAAGTCTCACTGTCGGTTTCACAGACACAGCACGTGCACTTCCAGAGCGTTCAAAATTATGAAAGAAAATAGGCTTTTTCCTGTCATTTTTTTTCGGTAAATTCTGAGGAAAATACCGACATGTGTTGGTGCACAGATGTTGGCAAGATAATTTGCGCTAAATTTTGTGACCGTGACTGAATGGTGGCATTGCAAACCGGAACATTTTTTACGTCGCATTTTGGTAACATTTTCGAGAACTTATTATAGCATGCAGTAGAATACTGAGAATAGTCTACCACGTCCGGTATGAACTTCGGCTCCATGTCTTAATTTGCCGCGCCAGCTTCAACAGAAAGGTAAACAAATTTGACTGATATTTTCTCCGCCCACCTTTATACCAGCGTTACAACGGTATATATTACTGTAACATCAATAGTTTTACAACGTTGTAGCGGTGTTTAACAGAGATAGAGTCAAAGGCGCGGCAGCAAAATATTACTGAGCGAATTTTCAGCATGTGGACCGCAGAAGCCACCAACTATTTTTGCCTTGTCGGGCGCCGAAGTCGGGCGCGAGGCGTCTCAAGCTTGTGGAGGCCCGGGGAAATTTTGAAATCTTTACCCTCTGAAACGCCATTTCCGGCATTTTGACGAACGAATTTCACTGATAGTCCGAGCAAAAAATTTTTTCCTAGGCCCTCCCCCCCGCTCAAAATATTTTTCCTAGGCCCTCCCCCTGGCTCAAAATATTTTTCCTAGGCCCTCCCCCCTCAGACGACCGGCCCTCCCCCCCCGCTAAATATCGACCAGTCCCTAACTACTGCAAAATCACAACACTGTCACAACCCATTTTGTATCACTAATGTAACACAGAATTTGTTTCAATCACGAACTTTAAACACTGTAAAAGTAAATCTGACAGCTGATTGATGCTAATGATTCTTTGTTTGTGCACATGCATAAGTTATAAACAAAATGACCATCTGACAACAACAACATCTGTACAACTGTACTCTTGATTGGTCACTCCATTTTACTACAGTGAACTTCTCAGCCTTACCAACCCCTCCTCTTGGAAACTCTCTTTGTTTACATTTCTACCTCACTTGTCCTGAATGGGCGGGGGTGTTGATTAATCCCTCATTTTGTACTAATTATGCCTGAGTGGTCAGATGATGATGGGGGAGGGGGGCAGGGAGGTGTATCAGCTAGCCAGGCTTTGAAGGCCACATCGAAATCACCACCCATTGTTGGCATACACCACGATGATAATTCAATGAGAAGACGATGGACATGTGTAAATGTTTAGCCTCCTAAATAAGATGTACGCATTTACGCTGTTGCAGTTAGTCCTTGACACGTCCCAACTTTGCAACACAAGCCAGCTAGCCAGCTGACGTTACTGCGCGCAGAAAGTCAATCTATCTATAAACACAGATTCACACCATATTAGCACCAAAAGATCGTTATTTCTGCTGTACGTACCGATCTGTGATAACTCTATCACCATCCTATCTGATGACGTAGTCGATATTTTGGCGTCAACTTGCCAAGAAGACTGCCAATAATTTTATCAACTCAGCAAAAATGTCATCTGAGACCATCCATGTTGTTTAGCGCAGTGCATTGTGGGCTAGTGGAAGTCTACCACGGCAATCAATAATAGGGGTGGACAGGATTACACACCCCTGGTTTATTGTGCACAATATATATACTAAAAAAGTGCATTATGACAATACTTACTAATCGCTGCCATTATGATAGTATCAATATAGCAGAAGAAACATATTTTTGAGATAAAAAGTGATTTGGGGGAAGAAATTATTTTTGGTCCTGGACCGTTCCATCGGTATTGGTATCCTTCCGTTGCTATGCAACAAAGACAAACAAGGATCCAATGAAAAACATGGCGACCATGGTAAAACTTGGCAGGCTCACCGGCAAAGTTGTCGAGGAAACTTTCATACAAAACAGGTGATTTGATACCTTATTTTTTATGGAACAGATGAGAGATTGTGTCTGCTACCAAGTTTGGCAAGAGTTGGCGGATTCGTTAGTTTTGTCACGCAGGATAAGTAGTTGAAGTCTCTTGATCTTGGAGAACAAATTTGGTTACACTTATAACGTTAGACTGTATTCTCTCTAAAAAAAATATATGTGCTTTGAAATATATTGTAGGAGTTGTATATCACGCAATACATATAATGTATCTGAAAAAATTAAATCTTTATCCCAATCTTCAGAGATGCTGAGGAGAACCGTTTAAAGGAATTTGAGGCAGCGCTGAAGATCCAGAGCTGGTTCCGTGCCGTCAGGGTCAGGTCTTATATCAAGTAAGTAACAGACACGTAACGTTACTATAAACTGCTATGATAACCACTGTCCAGTGCAGCTCCTTTTTAATGGCTGATTTGACTGTTTCTCAGCTCAGCATATAGCATTCATGGTTATGTCGACAAGTAAAATCCTTTAGTGCTTCCCGTGAGGTTCGAAATCAATTCCATTTATTTATTTATTTATGTAGAAAGTATTAAAACTTTATCACAACATGCGGTATGACATTTTACCAGTTTGTTACCATATTTTCTGTGACTTTTGATGAACATGTATGAAGATCAAGAGTTCAGTATTCCACACATTTTTCACCATGCATATGGCGAACAACTGTCACACTTGCTTATGTGTAGATTGCATGCCATACATGCATTTCATATATGAAAATGTATCAGGGAAAGAATTGTAAATCTATTTGCATGTCTTTTCAGGTTCCTGCAGAGATGTGCCGTCACCATCCAAAGACATTGGAGAGGCTTCCTGGGCAGGGGGGCTTTCCGCACCCTGGTCAAGGTAAGACCCCTTATTAGACACAGAACATTTAGTACAGTCATCTTCATAGTCACACCTTTGTGGTGCACACGTATTGCATTGGTGTTTACTTGATGCATTTTACGTCAAAATCGTTTGCCTGTTTTCAGTGTTGTATTTCTTTCCTTACAGAATTCTGTTTTTGTGATGAGAATGAACTTCTACAACAAGATGGTTGTCAGGGTAAGCACCTCTTTTCAAGTAATTTCCAGTGTTTTCTACGATTATCATAGCAGTTTTTCCTCACCTTTAGCTGTTATGGTAATAATGTAAAACATAAACAGGAACAGTTCTAATTTTTTTCTTTCCACATCAGATCCAGAAAAGGTGGAGAGGATACTATGTTCGTAAATATGTGCACAACTACTATGCCAGGAAGAGATACTTGGAGGGATTGCAGATAAAGAACCAGATTGTCAGGTAAGACTAACTGAATACAAATCTAATCAAAACAAACACAAAAGTCTGTTCTTCAATAGGCAGTGTTATTAAAGTTAGTCACTGATATGGCTGTCTGAACTTAGTGAAACATGAGAAACTTATATGAAGTCCCCTGAAAGATTATTGTTCCAACTGGATAGGGCTGAAAGGATGTGCAGCGTGGGTCCAGCAGATTGTGTATTTAGAGTGTAGATAAATAGGATTTTGTTTCCTCCAGTGTTCTGGATGGTGCGGTGTTACAGGGGTCATCTTGCTCTCACATGACCTCATGACCCTTGCTTTCAAAGCTCGGCCCATTGTCCCCAGTCCTCCATACAAATGCAGCTTAGCAACTAAAAGCCTTGACAGCCTACTTCACTCCCGCACATAATTGGTGAAATAATGCATTTAGGGAACGGTTTGTCTTCTTTGGTTGGCGTTACCTGGCAAGTTGGCACGCTGACAAAAATGCAAATTACATTTTCTCTAGTCAACTTTGTTGTTTTTCATAGTACATTAATGGCATTGTTGATAACTGATTTTGTTATATTTTATCCAGGAGTGAGCTGAGTGAATATGCAGAGATGCACCAGAGAGAAAGGGAGAAGAGAAAGCAGGAGTTGGCTGAGAAGAGAGAGATATACAATGCCAGGAAAAACCACTACTTGCTCAGCACACACCAGGTGGATGGACTACACTCTCTCCTTCAGTTTGCCCAAGATTTACAACATTAGTCATTGAGACATTTTTACCAGGATGAACACACGTGCATGTATCAACTTCTGTCTTCCTGCCTGTATCCTAAATAAATGGCCCTAAATGTGATGTCCTTCTTGTTCCAGATTTCTGGGATCTACAACACTCCATACAGGCCCTTCCCTGATGAGATGGAATACCGACTGATGTCAGTCAAGCCCCTGAGTCACAGGAGACCCCTCAAGCCCAGGGACAGCACCATGGGGCTGGTGGACCCCTCCCCACCTGGGGTTCCCCCTGCCTTACCCCAGTCTGCACCTCTGCCCCCCATTGACAAGAAAAAACCACAGGTAATTTAGCTGGTCTCATAGCTGTGTGTATACTTGTAACATTTTGTGGTAAATACTAGAGCTTCAAGCTAGTAGTCACATAGCATTGATACATTCATAACTGATATATACAGCAATGAATTCTAACAAGTAGAAACTGTGCTTACATGTTCAATGCCATATTATGGATTTTTTTCAGGTTGAGCAAGGTAATCTTCTGCTATATTCAGAGAAGACAAAATGCTGTCACCTCCTAATTTACCAGTGTATTCTCCAACAGGGTCCTTTCCGCCAGCCTACAGAAGTGTACTCACAGCGGTACAGGCCCCTGGAACCAACACTGCGAGTGGCAACAGACTATACTTCTGAGGAGCAGGCAAGAATTTCGATGAAGCGCGAGGAGTGCGAGGGGAGAATTAATGACAACACGTAAGTGTGCAATATGATAAGAACCAGAAAGTAACATTTTGAATTGTGCTAATTGTCTGTTGGAAGAGCATAATTTTTTTTATTTATATGCCATTTATTATTGGTTACAATGGACAAGTCTCTAACAAGTAAAACCTTATAGTTATCTACAAAAGGATGCTGACATCAGGATCTCAGTACAATAACGGCTGGACATGACAGACACCCCAGCACCTCTCTAATGACAGAACCCCTAAGTGACTGTTCTACATCCCCACTACAGTAGACCATGGACAACTGTCCCTGGCATGACTGACCTACTTGACTATGACAGCTACCACTGACAGACTCACTTCTGTCTCTCCATAACACACTGCTTGACTGCTTCTTGTATTGGGTGAGACATGACATTCCATACGGTAATATCACAAGACAAATCAGCTTTGTCCAAGACAGATGACTACACATAGACTGAATCAAGTCATAGATGGATTACAGGAGTTAGACTTAATAACACATGCCATTCGTCAATTCTTAAGCTATGATGTAAAAACACAATGGTGTGCCGAGCTGAAAATCGTCCTGCATTAGTGTAGAAAGGTATCACATCATAATTGCACCTGTAAAATATATTGCATGCCTTCCTTGATTATAATTTTCAGCTGTAATAGCATTTGCATAGTAGGCCCAATGAAAATGAAATGTTCTGATGATATCTCCCTCCCCCCACCCAGTTTCCTGCCGTTCACAAAGAGAGAGCGCCCCTACAGTCCCCTGCTGCACACCACGTCCCAGTATGGGGCCCTGCCGTACGGCACCAGCCACTTCAGACATGAGAAGAAAGAGACTGCTGATGATGTGAGTATTCATGCCAACTTCTTCAAACTCAGCGCTTCAAACGTTCAATTAACCAATTTAAGCATTTATACCAACTTCTTAGCACCCAGTGCTAAAAATGTAAAATCAACTGTGTCCACATAGCATCCTTGAATGTTGTTGAAGGATTTAGCCACATGATATCAAGAATCACGTGCACATTTTTTCGTGTCGACCCACATCCTGACATGGTGTCTACTTTATGTGTTACAGAGGTTCAAGTTGGTGTGTTCTCCCATCCCAATCCTTGAGAAGTTCAATGAGACCTACTCCAAGGGACAGGTGGCACTGTAACTCACCTAAACCAACTGCCTTTATCCATAGTGGAACAAAGTGCCTTACATGCAACTTACTGTACATCTGAAGGAAGCTGACAGAACAGTGAAATTTGGTTCTCGATATTGGCTTCAGTAGAAATGGTCCTTGTAAAGACATAGACACTTGTGCCATGTTGCCATCACAGATATAGTGGAGTCAGTTGATTTTAAGTTACTTCCTAGAAGCTCCTGCTCTACACAAATTATAATTCTAATAATTTTGAGATTAAAGGAAAAGTGTATCTATGCCAGAATTGCTATATGGTGTGACACACGAGTGACGTCAGCACAATGTAGACTTCAGCACATGCATAGACTGAATTTAAGTGCAGGTGTTCACACTAGAATGATACTAATAGCCCTGTCTATGTTGGGTGGATGAATTCTATTATTCTGTTACTAGATGCTGCTGTTGCCATAGGATGGGTTCAAACAAGGCTAAAAATGGATGCTTTGTTTCCATTGAGGTAGTACAAATAGATTATCAGTAACATATATGCAGTAAAAGAGGATATCAGAGTGGTATATACATATATACACTTCTTTAATCTTTGTACAGGATTTGTACAGCAAATAGCTGGACTCAGATTTGTAAATAATATTATACATCTGATTTGTATTTCTGAATGTTGACAGCAATTACAAATATATTAAGTGTCACACAAAAACTTTGTTGTCTACATCTCGTTCATAAGGGAATGTGCACAATCTCCACATTGATCTTTATAAGGCTAACATCTTAAAAAATCAATACAAACTTGGTGTGTGTGGCACCTGTAGAGTGGAAAAGGTTATCACAAAACCACCTCTAAACATGGCAATGAATAATGAATAGACAACTGATGATAACTGACACAAGACAGTCTATCCCAAGTTGAAACATCAATCAAGTTTAACCCCCAAGCTGGTAAATTTACACACCATTATCTAAACCTATGTACATCTTAGTTAAGGAGAAGCTTTCTTAATAAGTAATGCACGTTATCATCCCTGCATTGGTAGAGGCTCGTCCTCCTCCTTCGGCCTTTCAGCCTCCCACTCCACCTGTAGTTCTGAGGTCACCTCTGTGAACAGCCTGTCCCAGTCCCAGGGTTTGTCCTCCTGGAAACATATGATGCAATTCAAAATGCCAGGCTGAGGAAAACCCTCAAATGGTACAAACATGAAATATTTCCATATCTTATGTCCATGAAATGTTTCTAAATATTACACAAGAAACAATACTTGGGCCTAAAAAAGTTGTGTTTCTGGTTATCAGACTGACCCCAGCCAATACCTGCTGACCCTAGACTGTTTTGGGTCGACAGCCAGCAATGGACATAAAATATTGGGAAAACATTGTAGAACCATTTTCTAACAGTACATCTGATATATATTCTGTATAATTAAAATATGGTGTTGAAATTACCTGTCCTGATTCAGCTGAGTAACTACCTTGTTGAACGTATGAGTGCATCAGTGCACACTGTTATAATATTAACTGTTAAGAGATCTAAATGAAAAGATGCTCTAGCCTGAAAGCCAGCCTTGTGTAGTTCCATCCTTTTAGCCAAGTAATGCTGTCTCTAAGGTAGAAGATGGTTTGTCTATTGCACTTACTGGAACATTGGCAAGGCTGCAGCTACTGGTAGCCAACACAATTTCAGCTACTGGTAGCCAACACAATACCTACAGCACAAATATTTCACAGGCAAATCTACTTCCAACTTTGTGCAAGTTTTCTGGATGTAACCTTTTTGTGCCAAGAACTTGCTGCAATTGCTGCAAAATGCTACAGTGGCTTGCCGCAACCCGTAGCTGTCATGAAAGCTTTGAACTTCTTAATGTCAAAAGGGAAGAAAAATGTGGCTTGACAGTTTGCCTTACCTCCAGAACATCTGTTTCAGCTGACAGACATTTGGCAAGGGGCTTCAGGTCAATCTCATCATCCTGCGGAGACACATGTGAGAAAAGTTCAACTACATGAAGACTACAAGTGGCAAATCGGATGGAAATGAAATGTCATAGCAGGATAATGGACATACAGTGTTGCATACTAGTTCCACACCACTAGATGACAATGGCAGAGAACAAAAGGAACCAACAATAGACTTATAGAGGGGCCTTGAAGTTAATAGCTAGAAGAGCTTTCAAACAATGTAGAGAATCAAGAGCTATGAAATGGTTTTATATGACACTATTTCAAAGAGTAAAATGAGTTGAGTAAAAAGACAACAATTCAAAATTCCAAGTCAGCGTAAATGACATTGATATACTGATGTATTGGCAAGACTATGTTTGTTAGAAATAATAATCTTGACTAATCTGGCCATCTCCTTTCACCCTCTTTTACTATATTGTGCCCAGGCCTTGTCCTTCTCTGTCTGTCATCATGCTGATGAAAATTGTGAAGCATAACAATGATCAACTATGCAGTTGTAGAACCTGTGACTGAGTAACTGCTTTTAGGCATATAACAGTTACTGTTTCCTCCTACAGAAAACAGGTGCTGAACAGATGCAGATGCACACCCTGACTGTGTGTCTCTCTGGGAGCTATATAGGAAGTTAGAACCACCACCACAAGCCCCAAGGAAACTAAACAGGCACACAGGACCATATCTGGCACAAACACCATAGCCTCAAGCTGTCCAACCAGATGGTACCACAAGGAGGCTGGATCTACCTTAATCTAAACTTACTTTCAGGCTAACATTGCCATTCTATCCCAAGCTTTTAACGTGCTGTCATCATGTTTGAGATAGCTAAAAATCATCTCGAAGCAATTAGGGATTTGGAAAGGATTGCAGCTGACAAATTTAGACGGCTTCTGTGAGGCCAGATTATGACATAATCTTGCATAAGCCAGGCATGAGCCCATGGGATGCATTACAGCTATCAAGTATAGAGTGGAGCAGAAACCTGCATTAAGCATTCATGACAATACACACGAAGGGCTGCAGTGACAGGGCTGTTCTTATTTAAAATTCTGGTCATTGTCCTGTGAAACGTAGCCTTAGCACCAGAGAGTTATCAGACACAGACATACCAGGATGAGGAAAGCCGCTTGTTTGAATAGATCAGTATCCAGCTCTCTGTACGTTGCAATCTTGTTGACCTGTAAACTGTAGATGGAAAAAAATGCCTTAATGTAATCAAAACTATTTAGCTGTGTCAACAATGTCTTATTCATTTATCCTTTACCTCTTTGCTATTCAATTATTTGCTTTAGTTTTAGTCTCATTTATTTCATTTTCACACCAAAGTCTGATAAGTAAAATATTATATAATACTAAAAATGCAATGAGATTTTTTTTAGTAGCTGGATCCTTTACTGGTGAGATTTCTTTTTCATTTGAATAAAATGAGGAGTGTAGCTAACAAACAAGAGACCATCAGCAGGTTTTTTAAACATGTTTTTTGGAAGACTCTTAAACTGAGTCTCAGTCCAATCTAATACTGGTCTTCTGGACAAAAACATTACCCTGTTCCAACATTTAGACCTGTTTTACCTGAAACTAGGTTTCCTGTGTTGATAATATCATACTTGAG
>NC_049979.1:18497499-18499641 GCF_000003815.2 Branchiostoma floridae | reverse complement strand
TAACTACATGTCTATTTATAAAATGTCAGAGCTTATCTCTAGAGGGTATTTCAGTTCCATCATCATTTCTGTCTAATCAAGATACCATTTTCTAACTACTGGAGGTCTTTTCTTAGAAGTAGAGGCCATCAGCCCCAACTATCTTCTGCTTGAAAAGTTGGGAATGCTGCCATGTACAGAAGTATCCTTGATTGCACATATAGGCTTCTGCCAATCATGCAGATTCCTGTACCACTACAAAGATACTTACAAAGGACACAGGCCTAGGGAAATGGTTGGTTTCCTTTTTATGTCAGCCAAAGACTTTTTTGTGCATTCCAGCAAATGAATAAAAGAAAAGGTTAGGGAAACATAATTGGGACTCTGGCGATGAGTGATACCCGGTTCCTGACGTGAGGTTAGAGTGGGCGTACAAGGCTCCCCACAAAAAAAAAAACACTTTTGATTTGACATTTACAGTCATTACAACTCTTGCATGAAATGTGTAAATGTGCACACAGCTAACTCCCCTGGAACCACAAGACAAGCAAAAACCAACCGCATGCCTCTTAATTGCGGGAAAGCAAGCCCCATAATGACTTCTTGAAACACCATAATAGATGGGGGAGAGAATCAGTTTGGAGAAATGAAACAAGGTGCCTGGGCCGCCTCAGGCACAACAACCTATTAGTGCAAATTGGATGGTGACCATACAAAATTAACAGCTAACTGTAAACATTACAGCCCACGGACTTCAGGATCCTGACAGAATGCTGTTATTTAAAGGTGCTGAAGGCTACATATACCACTAACCCAATGCTGTATCTAAACATGAGTACTCTGTGAGTTTTCCTTCCTTGTACGCACTAAACCTACTGCAACATGCTTACCAAACTCTCAGTCAAACATTGTTGCTTGCTGAATCATTATACAAAGTAATTTAAAACAAAAATGTTTTTCAAGCTCCTAATTAATTATGCAACCTAACATACTGTTCTGTGTCTGAATGAGTATATTCCTGACTTTGCCTGGTGGCTACAGGAACAAACTTCACCAGCATGGCTGTATGGACTGGACCTGTGGGTATTTCTGACAGCCATTTCCTCCACAGCCACATCACTGCAGACTACCTGTCTATTAGCCCCATTTCTAACCGACCGTCTGAAGTTCCGAGAGCGCCCATAAAGATGAAAGGTGCAGGTAGCTATGTGTGGAAATGAATTATAGACCATCAGCACAAGGGGCTCCTGCCTGCCCATTCTCTGTACCACTGATTGGGTATGCACTCGCCATCCAAGCATCAAGTGCAGCATTATTAAAACATACAGCCTTGCTCCCATTTCCTTGTAATTACAAGCCACTACATGGTGCCGGCAAGCGGGCTGAGAATTATTCACCACTGGCACTTAATTTGAACCGTGTCCACTTAACCTTTACAATGCCTAGATGGCGAGGAATGGAGGGAGATACCATAAATGAGGATGGCTGAACTTGTACAGATCAATATAGATTCAGGGGAGCATGAAGTTGATATGAATTGATGTTAAGTGTGGCCTGCTGAACTCAATGTGGATTCATGAGTGAGGCTGTGCATCTGGCTCTGCCGGCTCCTTGAATAAAACACTCCGAGTTTCCGCTGCAAAATCAAATTAGCAGGTGTCAAGAAGTCAGTGACATGGTTAGATGGCTCACACAACATGGAGATGAACAAAGCTGTAAAATCGGGTAAAACTGAGCTGGAGGTCCATCAGAAAAGTTGTTGATTGCATGGCAGATATCAATCATAGAACACAGGCCTATACTAGGCTATAGCTTCCAGATTTGTGCTAATGCTAGGAGGACAGTATGCTTACTCTTACCTGGTACTTTTCACTACAAACATTTCTATAATTATAAGAGCAATCAAGTTGCATTTTATTGCCAGAAAAAATTGAGTGCTTGAAAGTTGAATGTATTCAGCAAACCAGGAAGGGAAGTAGTCTGTACACAGCAATTTAACACCTCCCAAAAGGCATGATGGTGTTTGGAGCTCTTCCCAGACCACTCGGTTGCATTTTGGTGTGTTTCTGCTAAAAATGTTCCTTTGGCCAGACAACAGACTTTTCAAAATTCTGCCTTGATTTTAAGTAATTCTTCCTGTCAACTACTCGTTAAGTTAATTTT
>NC_049979.1:18490452-18497349 GCF_000003815.2 Branchiostoma floridae | reverse complement strand
ATTACTGCACCTCACTCACATCTCCCCGTGTCAGCAGGTCAGGCAGTTGGGTGGTAAGATATGAAATGATGCATAAAGAAATGAGGCTTATAACTCACATTAAAGGGAGAGTTCGTAGGCCATGGTGGGAAATAGCAGCCTTTATCTAACACTGTGATAATGGGACAATCCAAAATGTCCCCTGCACACAGCCTTGACCCAGGGTGAAACACATTCCAAACATGTCAATGTGAGAAGTTAAGAAGCCAGCCGTGCCAAAAAAATTTTCCCTTTTGATGCTGGTGATCAGAACAGAAAAGTTCTTGTTCTCCTTGTTCTGAACAAATTACAAAAGAAGGTACACACCCCGAGGAATACTCAGCATATTGATTATCTAACTGCACATATTTCACACCTCCTTAGGACCCTTTTATCCTTCCTACTGAATCTGCAAATTAATTCCACCTATTGGATTGCCTGCCTACCACGTCTCCGATAGAAGTCTCCTTAGTTCTGCTTCAGAGCCTGGAAGTGAAGAGACCCCATCTACAGTGGGTTCATGATGTGAGCTCCCCTCAAGTCTACCATGAAATAACAGTAGAAGTGTTTGGCAGGAGATGGGGGATGCATGTCCAACTGTCTGACATTTGGTCAATGGCAGCCCCCACCTCTGTGCATTACTGATGGTGCTAGGCTCCCTGACTACATGGGCTGTCTGTCTATCATCACAGCAACATCCAACATTAGAGAGAACTAACCAGGGAATCGGGGGATTGGTTTTATGCAGCTTAGCTGGACGGCAATCCTCACATCAAATTGAGAATGTGCGCACCAGATATTTGAAAAGTTAGATGTTATCAACAACTGGTGAGTACATGTACACCGCCAGAATTACTCATGTTGGTAGTCATTTTGAGAATTAACAGATTATGTGAAAAAAATGCAGTGGGGATCTTCTGATATAGTTTACAATTAAACACTATCCTCTGTTCCTTATATTTTGGAGGACTTATTTGAAAATCACTTTTACAACACTACACTTGGAAGACTTCTTCTTTAAAAATCAAATATGGATGAAGTGGTATCCAATTGCAATGTGTAAAATTGTCAGCCGTATATAAGGATCATAGCTAGATCAACTAGGAATGTTTCCAAGTCATCACACAAAGTAATGAGGTTTTCCCTGATGTTGTGGACCCAAGGGTCTGATTCTTGAGCATTCTGTAAGATCCAAAACACTACAGGTCCTAAAAATAACATTTCCTCCAATAGCAACATAAATACCAGACCTCTTCATCAAATAGGACTCAAATTAAATTACAGCATACAGAAGAGGTGTGTCTCTGCTCCTGAGTGTAATTACACATACTGGGTACCCTAAAATATCCTAGTTATTGCCATTTACAGATAAGTGCCAGTAGGACACTTCAAGACAAGCTGCCTACATGAGCTGCTACATCTACAACTTGCACGTCATAAACATACAAGACGTCCTACTAGTCTATGTAATAGTTTTGTGATATTGCACCATTCTGTAGTACAATGTGTAATATCATCTGCACAGACATAGAGTATATCTACAGTAGTACAGGGCTGCTGTAATCAGGAGGCTCACCCTCATCAGAGTCATCCCTCCGCGGTGGCGAGTCGGACCGCAGACGGGCGCTGGGGTGGAACAAAAATGGCTTTAATCAAACACTGAATTAAACTCCACGGGACACAACAAACTTCACTGTAATGGTTTAATCCACTAACACCTTTTACTAATGAGCAGTCCTGGAAATGTAGGTCTGACATTTGGCTGTGATTTATCTTCTTCAGGCCTCAACTTTCTTTTAATTTTTTGACAAAGCTATTCATTATAATCTCTGAGAACTTTTTCATGTTGATGTTTTCTTTCTGAAAGTTTTAACCATGCAGTTTTTCCAGTTCAAGTTTGCCAGTGTGACACTACCAAATACATCTCTATGTACAGTTTCAGAGATAGAAGTTATTGTGATGTTGATATAAGAGTGCAATGCAGTGTGCGACTTGATTGCAAGGTGGCAGTTCTGTGCTGAGAGAAATTTGCCACACAAGTTTTTGTACCTTTCAGTTATCATCCTCAGGAATCCATCTCTGGCATATCAGAGTTAAAAAAAAGATATTAACTATAGCTGATCAAAAATGATTCTAAAAAAACCTACTTCAACTCACCACATGTTAAAATGTACCAACTGGTCAGAATGCTACAAGGTGCATTCACATAATATGAAGATAACATTAAATGTTTTCTTAACCATATGAAGTTACTTTAAATTGTTCCCATCCTATCAAATTTTCATTGGAGAAATCATTTTACATACTTGTTGTTATTTACCTCTTAAAGATTTCAACAGGCACTACTTTGTCTATCTTAGTTGCATTCTCACATCAAATACATGCAACTGCACACCAATATTACTCCACATCACATACACTCAACCTGCAGTACATATCTTAACTGCTAGGAGGCATCAATGAGAAGGGATATAGTGGAAACAGCCAAAGTGAAAACCTACTCTTCTACTGCATCATCCATAGACTTCTTCCCCCTATAGAATGAAAACATAACACTAAATCAAATCACATGTTTTTAGAAATAATAGCTATTTTCATTAGTTTGTAAGGTATCTTCTTTAAACAGAGTACGTTCGATAAAGACTAATTCAATAGAATCAAAAATATGGTTTTTATACATGACCAAAACTACAACTGGGAAGAAGGCTAACTTACAAAAGTATGTAAAAGTTGAAGCATTAATTAAATTTACCCTCATCATTACTCTTGTCTCACTCACTTAAAGAAATACTATTGAACAGAATGGCCTTACAATATTTAAAAAAAGCAGAAATAAAGTCAAAGCATCCAAGTTCCATATCATCTGTTGTGATGAATTGATACTGTTTAAGCCATAAGATTGATTGTGTAAAGCATATACAACAAGCAGGTTTATTTCACATGCAGGAAGAATCATAATTACTATGAATTCTTCTTGGAGAAGAAATTATGACATGACCAACAAGACAACAACAATTCTTGCTACTTACTCTGGTCTACATGGTCCACAAATGAAGCATTCCCACAAAAAAGAGAAATCCATTAATGATGAGGTACTGTTACTGGTTATATGGGATGATTTTTAACACACATACATGTATGTATCACTAATGGCCACTATCAACTACATGTGTGAGGTGATGATGACAGTAATGAAAAGAAGAAGCAGAGTTATTGAAAGTTTACTTCTTTTTAAGGCTGAAGTAGACAGTAAGTAACTGCAAGTACAGTATAGTTTTATTTAAAGAAAGAAAGAGTTCTACATGAAAGAGTATAAAGCTGAGAAGGTAGAATACTGCAGTACCTTCAGCAGTTGTTAGGTCAGGAACAAAGTCTGAAAATGTGCAGCCTACACCAGTTAGATACTAGTCCTGCTACCGTCACCTAAAATAATCTACTGTCACCAACAGTCATCCGTCAAACTCTAGTCTGACATAAAGTTATTGTTACTTTTAGCCTTTAAAAATATCCCATCATATAATCAATTTCCATGGCATTACTTGGTGAGGTGACATTTGGAGTTTCTTCCTGATATATAGTAATCTTTCTAGTCTTTGTGCATTAGTCATTTGGTAGCAAAACACTTATTACCACAATTTATCCCGTATGGACTGAAAGAAGAAAAATCTTCGGATTATTGTAACAGAACACAGGGCTCGAAATACTTTTTTCTGCATACCTGCTCTGGTGCAGGTAACATTGAAAATTACCTGCACCAGACAAATTTTACCTGCACCACTCCGAATTTAGGAAGTATGGATCATACTAAAATTGTTATGGAACCATTTTTCTTTCATACTTTATAGGTGGTAATTGTGCAGTTAATAACAATCCACATACACCTACATCATAGGACATTTATGTAGAAAACCCAGTACAATCATGGACCAGTGCAGATTAGGTGCAGGTAGACACCAGAAATACCTGCACAGCTCCTATTTTACCAGCACTAACCTGCATATGCAGGTGGTATTTCGAGCCCTGGAACAGATTATAGAAGTGCTGGGGATTGTCTTTGGTGTATGCTTACATTTTGAAACATTTGGAAAAGATTTCCCTACCAGACTACAATAAGACAATTCTTTAGAACAGAATATTGGTATGTACAGTTGTTAACTGTTGTTTTTTTCACAGTGAAGGCCATTCAAGGTTAATGTGTTGGTTGTGATACACTTTATTGAAATGCAGAACAGGCATATCTGGTTACTGCTGAAACAATTTTATGCAAGTTAAATGACTGAGGGAGACAGTACATATAAGAAAGTAGCAAAGAAAAGATAAATATATAAGTCACTGGTATTGAGGAATCATGTACACCTTCTGAGACTAGAGGATAAAAAGATTCTACTAACAACAATAAAGTTTACTATAGAAAAGCAAATCAAAAGCACCAAATCAAATAAAAAGGCGTGCACTCAATAAACATAACATAAAACACCAAACAAAACATACAGCCAAAACCTGATCCTTAGAAAATCTATAAAGAAAATAGTTTTTCAGCAATAAGTAATGATAGGAGAAAAATCATAAGATGGAGGAAAACATTTGATTGTGATGGAGTAAGACTGTTGTGATGATTGACATGAGATGGTTTATGAAATATTTCCTATTCCCAACATTCGCCATTCTCTACCTTTTCTTCTCCTTGCCTGTATCGTCTGCCCAGCCTCCCTGTCGTCTGCAGGGACGCGGCGGTCCCGGGGACTGGGGCAACAAGAAAAATCAATGTATATCAATAGTACAGTGACCTCAGGACATTCCTGTGCAACAGGAGATGACCAGCTCTCACTCAAAGAAAAGTACTTACTAGTAGTCTATCATTTGTAACGGTGGGGTTCAAGTGCCACAAACTGACCATGCCAAAGGCTCTGAGCTTTTGGTGTGGTGGTTTGCGGTGCTTGGTGAGCCAGGAGAATGTTTCTACTCCTTTCATACACTGGTTTTCATGCTTACCCTGTAAGTAACAGGCTAGAAGATGTGCCACACAGGGATATCGAACTCGGAGATTTGAGGACGAAGCTTGAAAAGAAAAGGGGGAGTAGTGAAACAGTGGGATTCAAGTGCTGCCAAACTGACCACGCCAAAGGCTCTGAGATTTTGGCATGGTGGTTTGCGGTGCTGGGTTTGTGGTCTGGTGGCCCGGGTTCGTAGCAGGTTCGAATCCAAGGAGCCAGGAGACTTTCTACTCCATTTGCTTATCAAGATGCTGTTCATGACTAGAGGCTAGCACTATCGGTATTATGAGAGTCTGAATCACTGGATCACCTCAGTCCTTGGTCATACGTGATCACATGCATTGTCATAGGAACCAATAAAAGATGGGGCATGATCCAAGATGCATGAATGTCCCTTACACTGCTGCCCCCTCCAATGTCATTGCCAATGTCATCATCGTCTATTCCACCAGCGCTGTCCTCCAGTGTGAAGGCTGGAGCCGCCCTCGCCCGCCGACCTGTCCGCACCTCCTACAGAACAGAGCAAAATGTTGAGATCCTTACTCCGCAAGCTTCATTTGACTGGCTCCTAAAACATCCATGGGTAACTTTTAAATACTGAAGAGTTTTATGTTCATGATTGTCCAATAAATTGGTTACCTACACTAATTACTGCAATGCAATATATGTCATAAGGCAATGCTATAACTAATTGTGTGAAAGATTGCAAAGGGAACCCTGCAGACTACAGTATTACATCAAGTCATCAATGCATTCTTATATTTTCGGACCCCCCCCCCCCCCTAGAAAGTCCACAAATTCTTTCTTTTCCTGTGACCCTTAAGACCTTATATTAAGATCTTAAAACGTTCTTCAACTCACTCTTGGCTTGTTCTCAGTCGTCCAGTCCAATTCTTCGCCATCCATTGTGACTTGATTATTGAAAGAAGTAAATATTTCAGCTCCAACACCTGTTTTGCCCAAACTTCAAATTTTCCTCTCTGGAATGAAAGCTATACGCATGCGCCAAAATGGATGAGCCCATTTGCGAAAGAGGAGTTCAATCTCTTACATAAATCTTGCAAAAAGGCTTACAAAAATCGCTATATTTTCTGATGTCCGCTATAAAAAGCTAACGAAAGCGTTAATTAATTCTGATATCTGTGACTAACTTCCACACCTTCTTTAATAAGTGAAGACAGCATTTGTAGCGCGTAGCATTTGCTGCAATTTTTTCAAAATCTGCTAGATGCCGCTTTTGCTCCATACTGCATGCAGAACTCCTTTGGGACAATATCATCAGCTGAGATTACCCAGATGGAGCAGCATGGTGGACGCGCCGACATTTTGTTTGCCAGTTACATTATTCACAGCCAGTAGGTACCCAATCTGAGTAATGATTATGCTATAGGAATGTATAGGGAAAGGTAATATGAATGTATAGGTCATGGTAACAGCGCACTGTAGGAATGTAACTGTTATAAGGAAACTTTAGGCAAGGAGGTTGAAAAAAGGTCGAGGTAAAGAGGCTGGGTTTAAAAAAGAAGGCACTCACAGTTGAGATGAAGCATGGTACTGTTTTTGATATCACGTCCATGAAAATGCAGCTATAAAACTGTTTTTGATATCACGTCCATGAAAATGCAGCTATAACGTTAATAGTTTTGCTGGGCATGTGTGCACATGTGTGCTCGGTTCAGGTGTTCGGTTTTCTTGTACATTTTTTGAGGTTGCGGTGATACTTGGTAACGTTATGTGGATAGGTGTTGTAAGGCAAGTTCAATTTTGGGCCTCCTGGTGGGGAACCTTGGGACTGCAGCTAGACTTCCTGGTTTAGGTTTTTTATTTTATGAAACTCTGTAACTCCTTAAACTGTACCAATGCAAAAAAGCTGAATCATGAAATC
>NC_049979.1:18479240-18487366 GCF_000003815.2 Branchiostoma floridae | reverse complement strand
AGGAGCCCGGTAGAATACGGATGGTACCCAGGCTAGTCATTACTTTCTTAAGTCCGGGGATGTCGTCTTTAGAAGAAGGTTTTTATCCTCTAATTTTTCTAAATTAGACAAGTAAAAAGATCAATTGAAACCTTAAATAAACTGGGGTGTGTCTCCCAAAGGCAACATTTGTTTGCATGTTGTTATATGAGGATGTACCTTCTGGGGATTCAACATATTAGAGGTGCCCTTTACTTTCAATTCATTGCTTTTTATCATGTCCTTGATTGCATTGCATTAAGATGCCTTTTAGGACCCAGGACAAACAAATAAGAACAGAAAGGTAAGGCCTAGGAAAAATGTTCTGAAAAAATTAGTGTTGGTAACGTGTTACATAGCATAAAATATTCTCATTTTTTAATTTTTATTTACTTTTTGCCAATAAGCGATTTAACAATTTAAAAATAAAATGCACTGGCATTTTCAACAACATATTGTAATCACACAAACACAAGTTTAATCATATTATAATAAATTACCCCAAAAAGGCTAGCTTTGACAATTTTTACTATGATCAAAAAGGTAACCAAAAAACACAACATTTTTTTGCTTTAAATTTGGCTAACCTTTTAAGATAAGCAATTGTCTTTACTTTTTATTGTAATCAATATTTGAGTTGCCTTTCAACCCATGTCAATAAATATATGTCATAACCTATTATCTAATGTTATCCACTAACAGTAACAGTTGGTTTGTTGATTTGAGTATAACCCTATGCAGCCATTTCTCACCCCATATTCAGCACTTTCCCAGGTGACATCCATGGCCAGTACACCGATCTCCTCCAACTGTTCGAGTACGGAGGTTTCCCGCCTGAGGCCAACTACCTGTTCCTCGGGGATTACGTAGACCGTGGAAAACAGTCTTTGGAAACCATCTGCTTGTTGCTAGCGTACAAGATCAAGTACCCCGAGAATTTCGTCTTCTTGAGAGAAAACCACAAGGATGCAAGTATCAACTGGATAAACGGATTCTATGATGAATGTGGGTACCGATATATCGTCTTTTATAAAAGGATTGCACTGTATCTGAAATTTTATGTGCTGTCATATTTTGTAAAATGACGTTACCAGCAAGTACCATAACAACATAAAGGGTCTGAGAGTCAGTGATTGAGCAGAGATTTTGTGCTGCTTCAAACATACTGTAGGTGTTGATGGTGGCCCGGGTACTTACCCCAGTAAGTAAGTGCTCCCTATGTAGGATTTGTTCCAGCTGTACCCTTGACATGTGCTCCAGGTTTGAAGTGTCCCCTCATCACCGCTGGAATCTGCTGAGGACCACTTTTAACAAGCAGTTTTGTTTCATTAATACACTCAGAAACAGAGGTTGATACCATAGAGTTGTCAACAGGTTCAATCAGACGCTTGTTTTGTGGTATAACTTAAAGCTTTAGTAAATAGAAAACAAAATCATTGAAAGCATTTTGAACATATTTTATACCTTGTCTTGAAATGTAATTGTATAGTCTTTTATTAATATGGTGTCCTTGTTTAAAGTTACTGATAAACAAATGAATTCCACAAAACCTTGACAGAAATGTCCTAGCTATAAGAAATATTATCATCATATCTTCATTATGATACAAATCATGTACAATATGTATAAACATTGAGTTATAAAGTTGTTATATACACTGCAGTGTATTATATAAAGGATAGAGACTTTCTCTACTGCTTCTGTCTATCCTCAAACAGGTAAATGGCGATTCAACATCGAGTTCCACAATCAGTTCAGCTCAGCTGCTAATGATGAGGTGGTGGATGTGACAGCATAGATAAAAAAGATGTGTGCAGACTGATTCAACTGTCTCTCCATTCTGCCATTGTGGATCAGAAGATCTTCTGTTGTCATGGAGGTTTGTTATGCTCAATAACATTGTCTTCTGTCAGAGTTTTGAAAAAAAAAGAAAAATTATTGAGAACTGAGGTTTATATAGTACTTTGTCCATGCATTTATAGTATAGATCTTACGGTTAATACTCCTACTCTACCCCTGCTCCCACAAATCTGATGCACTATGTACAGATGTGGGGGGGACAATTCAGGACAACTTGGTACCAGCAATGTCTGGAATCTAACCCATGTGTGACAGAGCCAGGATGGGAGCAGCTCCTCCGCACTCCCGGGTCAGAAACATTTCTAGCATGCTCCTGAGTCAGGCAGGTCAGGCAATTTGCATGACACAGTTTAGTGCATATTGCCATGATGCTATTCAGGAGATACATTGTTAGAACTACTATTAATGTAAAGGTAGTGAGCTTTGGTTTTTGTACCATGTACTTTCTCTTTTATGACATTTAATTCCAACCTTTTCTAGCCTTAGTTTATTTTAAGGCAGGCCTGTGTAAGAAAGATAGACCGGCCTTAGTCAGATCTGCTTTTGGCATTATAGCCTCACAAGGGACATCAGCAAGCAGACTATGATGGATGAGAATGTTCATTCTGTGAGCTTGTAATTGGTAGAATAATTCATCCTCTTACTAGGTCACAAACATAATACTAGTACATTTACACAGGAACCCAGCTCCACACCTACAGCGCACAAATGTACCAATGTGCCTGTTAAATCCATAATTCACTGCTTGAGTTGGAGGTTATTACTATGTTAGTTGAGAGGGCAGGTTGGCCAGTACTTGTGCATCACAAACTGCAGGTACCTGATGGATGGGAGGATGTTTATGGCTGTTGAAGTGTAAGATTAAGACAGCCAAGTGCACCTGGGTATGCACAAAAATCAATACTTGGAGTGTAAGATACACTGTACAATTATAGAACTGGTTACTGTAAATGCATTTAAGCTTGCGTGGATTTAATTTCGCGGTAGCGGGAAAATGGACTTTTCGCGGTGGTTTTAATTTCGCGGTAGCACCATGCACTGTAGTCTCTTACTGTTATGGAAAAATGTTCGCGGTGGATTTAAATTCGCGGTGAAGTGGTCGCCGCGAAAACCGCGAATATTAATCCACCGCGAACATTTCTGCATTTACAGTATCTCTGGCTCCGAAATTGTCCTGCAGGTTTTGTACTTAAACATTAACATTGATATCATAAGAAAGTATCAGAAGAAGTCATAAAACTTCATCCAGCTCAGACATAAATTCTACAAGGTATTCATCTTAGATGATGGCTCAGGCTTGAACAGTCATGGAGAATTTCACTAAACTGCCAGGCATATTGAACCTAGCACATCCAGTGGCTGGTACACAGTGGTAATGGGTATAATGTGGTGAGAGTGATTACTGATAAAGGGTGGACATGGTTAGAAGACTTGCAGCTGAGCACCATAAATAATGCATTGATTAGACAGGTGTCATAGGGGATCTGTTCAGTGTCCTGGATAGATATAGGGTAAATACATTTAAGTTTGCGGGCATTTAATTTCGCGTTAGCGGGAAAGTGGAGAGTTCGCTGTGGTTTTAAGTTCGTGGTAGTGGCATACACGGTAAGACTGCCTTGCGAAAACCGCGAACATAAAACCACCGCAAACATTTCTGCATTTACAGTATTTCATTCAGAAACTAGAGTTCTGTGACCTTATACCTCCATGAGATATTTAGAGCTTTTGTAGATGTTATGTAAATGACATACACATTTACATGATGTATGCATGATGATGTTCATCATTGATTAGCTTACACATGTAACAAATAAAAAAATCTAATTATTAATCATTCAATGCTTTTGGCATTTTTGCATTAATTCTGCAAATTAGTTCCTTGTTTGCATGTTTGGTATCTGTTTATGTCGGCCATCATCGATCAACCTGCGTACACGACAGGGTAATACCACCAGTCATGAATTACATGTGTAACATTCTTTGTTATGGAAGTCCAGTCCAGTTATGGAAAACAAGGGAATTATATAAGTTCCTCATTCATTATACAAATTAAGTCCCATTTGCATAACATGCATATTATTGTGTACTTCTTTGCCTAAGCTACAATGTACCTGCATGCCCAAAATAATGGCATCAAAAATCTGTTGTTCCTTTCTTCAGTTAGCCTCTTTGGAATGTTTTGACAAAAACGCCCATGCAGTTCCAAAATTTAATGTTAGGAGGCTGGAACTTGCCCACCTGGTCATGACGTCAAAGCTACCTGCCAGCTGAATGTCAAGGCTGCATCATGTCCGGGACAAGAGATACATTGGAAAAACTGCCGTGATAGAATATTCTCATGAATTATGCAAATGACCTCCTAATTTTCATAATTTCTATTTCATTTTGTACATTTTTGTCAAAACTACACAAATATAGAAAAATCATGAAAATCCTTTATCTTGTGTTATTGTCTTTGGTGGAATTTTTATTTATTACAAAAATGCCCCTGCAATTCCAAACTTAGTCACTAGGGGGCCCAAACTTACGTCACTTCTTCCTGATCCAAGAGCTACGCCTGTTTTCCAGAATGCTTTCACAACACTGATTTTTACATGTTCTGACTGCACTTCATTTTGAAACCACAGATTGGGCCTAGGAAAAGAAGTTGTGTTTCCTGTTTCAGTCCTGAAAAAATTAGGGTCAGTAGGAAGGGGTTATATATTTTTTTTTGTACAATGTATTTCTTTTTTAGGCTGTTCAAAACTCTAGTGATCAAGACATATTACAATACAGTTGAACGAAGTAAACTGAAATGCATGAGAACACTAAGTCTTGTCTTTCAACATCAAACTTTTATTTTGTGCATAATAGATAGATTTATTCTTCTTTAGATTGGACAAGCAGTGTTTTTACTTGAATAGGAAGCAAGTAAAATAAAGTAGATTACTGAAACTATGTGACTCCACTGCCCACCCCAAAAAAGTCTAGGGTCATCAGGTTTTTCTAGGGTAGGTAGGGAAACAGGAATACAACATTTTTTGTCTAGATCTTGCTTTAGCCTGGTATCCAGCCGTATTATAGCTCCCGAGTCTCTTCTGTCCTCTTTGCAAATACTTGTATTTGTGTGCAGGGCATAGCATGGCTTAATCATGTCTTTGCTTAGATCTAATGTACATATAAAGAAAGAAAATGTTCATAGTTGTCCAGTATCATTCCTGACAAACCATGTGCCGTAATGTATACACTGAGTGACACAAAAGATACAAATGAGGCTAGGGCTGCTCCTGCAGGCATGCCACACCCACTCCCGCCCCCACTTTCACCCACACATTATAATTAGGTGGTCCAAAGAACCAAAGGAGGATAATTGAAAAGGAGGAAAACTGATACTGGTAGTAACAGGTGCTGTTCCCATGAGCAGGCAGTGATAGTGATTGTTCACTTGAAGTTTATGTTATTTATGATGGCTCGTCAAACTGCTATGGTCATTTTTTTTTTCAGATCCAGAGGCCATGAGAGAAGAAGGCGAGGTACTGAGTATTTTTGGCCTGAATTCTGGGTGACCTGTCACAGCTCCAAGAACCGGCTTGCCTGGCAAGAGCAATGAGTAAACACACATGTAGATGAAAAATAGTACATGAGTGATTGGTTTAATGTTTGAATTCTAGAGATACCTCTGTATGCATTTGGGCCAACAGGTCAACCATGGACCAGATAACTTGCATAGCTGCTACAACATGGTAGATAAGTCCTATAAACATGAGACCAATTAAGCCAAGAAGATGCTTGGAATTTTTTATATTTTCTTATCAATATTCTTTTGATAGTCAAAGTAACTTATGTCAGCAGATTATTTCTAATTTGTCTAATGTGCAAGGTAACTGAATAATTATAATTATAATTATAATTATAATAATAAATATAATTAATTATAATATAATTGTGAATAATTATAATTAATTATAATTTGGACCACCTAATTATAATACTTCTCAGCAGCAGTAAGTTACAATCAGTCCTAGCAATATGCTCAGATTTTCATGTCAATGAGTACCTAGCTTCGGTTAAGTCCATCCCTCGGATAGAACGTTAAATGGAGGTCCCATGTTTGGGAAAGCCACACCTCATATCAAGCACATCAAGGAACCCACCACACTTATAAAAAAAGAGAAGTGGTCCTTCTCAGTGTGAGTGGATCAAACCTTACAGTCTGGTCTAACATCTTGAAAAGGTGATAGGCACCTGTCAATCCTTCCACAATTAATTAAATCTGTTTTGCCATAAGCTAATGCCAAAGATTTCATGTTCTGGCTAACTTATTGAAAAATCTCTGTGAAAGGCAGTAGCTATTGATAAGGTATGGCCCTTTTCATTTGTGTGTCGTTGGCAGGGCATTATCATAAATATGCAGAGCCAATCAGCTTAAACTTACAAATGTAAAGCTGGAAAATGCTTAGAAACAAATCAAAGCTATAACATATGTATTGTTATAAGTAGAACATTAATCTGCATGTGATGCAACATTATTGTATTTTTGAAATTTTGATAAATACATTACATGTATGTCTTTATTCAAATTTCATCTGCAAGGAAAGAGAAGATCTTAATTCTTTTATCTTACTTTTATGACTAGTGAAATTTTGTACACATTTGCTGCAAACAATAAAGCAAATATTAAAGCTGAGACTGCTGGAGACATTTTTGGGGTGTAATTAATTTGCATACTTAAATGGTTGTGTTAGTAAAACTAAAAGTTAGTAAAAGTCATAATAAAAACACAGTAAGGCACTATCTTGTCTTGGGAAGCAGGTGGTCTACATGAAATGAATGTCAGACTTCCATTTTGCAGAAATAAGAAAACTCTTTTTAAAAGGCTATCTATTAGCATAAATGAGGGACTTATGATATGATATCAAATGCGTAGCTAGGGGCCACACCCCAGATTTACATTGGTAATTACATTATCTACTCACTATACTCAGGTTTCAAGGTTCAAGGCTCTTAAGAAAATATTGAGTGTCTAATAAATATTACTGGTTGTACAAGTATCTTTTAACATTGACTATTGATATATCTCACTATAAACTACATCACAGATAATGATCATAAGGATGATTAAAGAGATTCATCAGTCTTCAAATCAAGCAAACAGGTGCAACCCATGGAATGTAAGCTTGTTAATAGGCGGAAGTTATTTCTCTAATAATCTTAATGTCCAGCGACTGCTAAAGTATGTACAGTGTCATATTCATCAGGACTTTTTAGAAGTTGCAGTTGAATGAGTTTTAAGTGATAACATAGGATTTAATTTTTGATGTAGTCACAAACTAGAGATCAGCAACTTCAAGTAAATGCTAGTAGATTTTACACACATTACTTGCTCATTTGCATGATTTATGCATGAAAATGCTCAAGTAACATGCATGACACAATTACTGTAAATGCAGAAATGTTCGCGGTGGATTAATGTTCGCGGTTTTCGCGGTGACCACTTCACCGCGAATTTAAAACCACCGCGAAAATTTTTCTATTATGATATAAGATTGCAGTCTATGGTGTTACCGCGAAATGAAATCCACCGCGAAAAGTCCCTTTTACCGCTACCGCGAAATTAAATCCCCGCGAACTTAAATACATTTACAGTATACATTTTTCCATAATTATGCAAATCAGTTCCTCATTTGCATGTTTGGTATCAGTTCATGTGCCACCTATCATGAATTACACGTGGTGCAGTTATGGAAACACTCAAATTATAACGTTACAATTCCCTCATCAATTATGCAAATTTTAATGTAACAAGGACTTTTAAGTCTTACTTTGTAGGTGTGGACTTTCAAGTCTTACTTTGTAGCCTAGGTGTGGCAAAGCTACCTACATGCCCAAAATGATGAAACCCATTGTTCACAGAAAGACACACACAAAGGCTAGTGAAAATATAACAATAATAATAATAATTTATGTGAGATAGCTTAATTCAGAGCTTGTAATTGAATGGATTGACTTTTGTCAAAACTTTTGATATGTTTGAAAGTAAAACAAAATTTTGTTGTTTTGCATATAAACTGATTTATATCAATGGTTTTAATCAATGATAAAGTTCATGCTATGATGAAATGTGGCACAAAAATAACTTTCAGCACTTTCCCTGTTGGAACAAAACAATATTTCCATTTTTCATAGAATACCTCCATGGAAGCACCAGCTGACCAGAGATGAAATAGAGTGTCTAAATGGAAACATCAGGACTCTTTATTTATAATCTA
>NC_049979.1:18472471-18479140 GCF_000003815.2 Branchiostoma floridae | reverse complement strand
TGGAATCGGATGGTTCGAGTGCCGTTGTTCCGGGCGGCTCAAGTTGCTGTTGGCCAAACAAAAATTGCAGGCCCGTTGGGCGTAGCTGTACAACGGTCCCTATCATCAATTACACGGAACATGGAGTACCTTTCAGACGATTTTTCCGTTGTACACTCTTCAGTACTTGCCTGATTAACCTAATTATTCCCCCTGTAGTCCGGGGATGCCGTCCTGGCAAGACGGTGCAGATGACAGAGGCGGAGGTGCGGGGGCTGTGCCTGAAGTCGCGGGAGATTTTCCTGAGCCAGCCCATCCTCCTGGAGCTGGAGGCTCCGCTCAAGATCTGTGGTGAGGAGGGGTCGCTTCTCAGTCCCTGTATTGGACACGACTTTTACAACATGGACAGCATGCGTATACATAACTAAGTACTTGTAGATTTACTGTGATGAACATTCTCAAACTTCACACAAACTAAAATATAACGTTACAAAACATACAAAATTCTAATCAGTTTGGGAAAGGATGTAGAATTAGATTATATATAATGTAAAACATGATTGAATCGAGAAATGACTTTATCAATTGGAATTGTTGAAGACAGGATGGATGACTAGAGTAAACTCCTCCAATTATCAAATTCCCTACAGGCCAATTTCATGCTGCTCACCAGGGTAACCATGCTGAAAAATATTCCACACTGTAGTTATCTCTTGTTAGTAACACAAGTCAAGCAGACTATTTACTAGCTGTATGAACCGTCCAATGTGGTCTGTTTAACTTTCAGCAAACCATCAGGAAAGATGTGTATTTATCATCAATACTGGATAAAACAGGCCATTACTGGATCAGACCAGTGTCTGACAACCTCTTCTGCTATCTGATGAGAGTAAAGGATAGGCTTGTGCAATGTAATGTTACCAGGGCTTAATGGATAACCCTGGTTATCATAGCAACAAACACATAACATGTTATCAGGACCAATTTCTCATTCTGTGCCTGAAATTGCCTGCTGTCCCAGGTGACATCCATGGCCAGTACACCGATCTCCTCCGACTGTTCGAGTACGGAGGTTTCCCGCCTGAGGCCAACTACCTGTTCCTCGGGGATTACGTAGACCGTGGAAAACAGTCCTTGGAAACCATCTGCTTGTTGCTAGCATATAAGATCAAGTACCCCGAGAATTTCTTCCTGTTGAGAGGAAACCACGAATGCGCCAGCATCAATCGAATATATGGATTCTATGATGAATGTAAGTATGAACTGTTTCAATTTACCACTGTTATGGTAGCAGTTAGGTTAATTTGATTTAATAATGGTTGATTTGAGGTAATGAAGGCAACCAGTTGTTCTGAAGTTATTGATTTTCTTGTGGGTGAAGTTTGCAACTGCATGGTCTAGAGCCATTAAAGTATGTTGTGAAGCACTTGTTTTGGTCAATGATCTTTGCTTGAAGGCATTTAAAAAGTTCAGCCTTTGATGGTTATGCAAAACTAATTCAAGCAAAAGGTCTCTTATTCTACATTAACCACTAGTAAAAAGCTGCAGAAAAGCCCCAAAGTCAACTGTACTTACCTAAGCTTTATTTGTGCTTAGTCTTGTTTGGTGACAGACAGGAAATGAATGAGCAAATCCTGGACATGCCGTTTGAATTGGTTGATCAAAATGATGTGTGTTTCTACAAGTGCTCTTTAGATTTCACACGCAAACATACAGTAACAAGTGTACATGAGTTGCCAAAAAAATGACTTGAAGTTGAACTAGACATCTTAATGATATGAGTTTGGTGGAGATGTGAATGATTCAGCACTGTGCCACATTTGCAGTATTTGGTTGGCACAAGGAGGTTTTATCAAGATGAAAGCTCCTTGGTTGGCAGGATGGATCTGTAGGGTCTAGTATGTTGTGACTTTGTATTCTCTCTTCTGTTACCTTGTCATTACCTGTGGGAATGTTGCCATCCTATTGGAGTGGTGCTTGTATTATCCATCACAGTGGTCTACAAGGCAACTCTTATTACTCTGTACATTGCAATTTCCATAATCTAATAACAGTAGCAGGCTCATTGTATACATGTAGCCTTTGTGCAACTAATTGGAACCAGTATACATAGTTGTCAGAGACTTGCCAGGGAACCTTTGTATTTGAATGTTTAACTTAAAGTAAAAGACAAACAACAGCAAGTATGTTGTTACATTTTGTTTGACTCTTGCTTTATGGTACCCAAAGTGTGAGGCTAGTGGAGGTCAAGGCCCAGACACCCACTGTTAATTATTTTTCTTAGTCTGCTGTGGCTGATCCCAAAAATAGCCCAAGGAGGGTTCTAATTTCCTGCATTCTCATTACCATGTTTGACCGTCGCTAATGTCATTAGGCTGCTACATTTCTGTACCTTGTTTGTCAGGGCTTTTGTTTGTATGTAATTTTTATGTTACTAAGGCATACAACCTTGTGATAGGAATTATTCTGTCATTTCACCCAACATAGATTAGAGAAAAAGAGATGTGCAACTAATATGACTCTAGTATGAGATGTTGGTTTTAACAAGATATGGATTCTAGTAACAGTCTACACTTTGGCTTGTGAAGATATTTTATTCAGCTATATATATATATAAATATATTATATGAGCAAAGTAATTATTGTGCTTTCATAGCTGTTAGATTCTTTTTTGACTAAGGTGAATTTTCTGAGTCAAGTCTGAATTGTCAGAAGTGAAGGACCTGACAGATATTCCATCAATTACAACAAAGTGTAGATAGCCTGAAGTGATACAACTATATTTATCTTTTAGAAGCTGCAAGTGCTATAAATGGTTGTCTGATATGCTCAGGCAAACAAACTTCATAGGTTCAAGAGGCCAAGCCAGAGAGGTCTGGACAAAAGAACACTTAACCTGGTGCAAACCAGGCATGACCAGCTCCGGTTTAAACTTTCTAGTCACACAGTTAAATCAGCACTTTGAAGATGGCCGTAAACTTATACAGTACATACCGGATTAACATGTTTATGTAGGGACATTCTTGACCTGTTACATGTTGAGTTTGTCATGACCCGCCATGGATCTAGCTCAAAATACTCCTTTACCATGATATGGTACAACTTACTACAAGAGGCATTTTCCCTCAAATGCTATAATGCTTTCAGTCACTGATTAAAGAACAGGTTACTTGATTTGTGCTGCTCCTCTTCTTCTAGGCAAACGACGATTCAACATCAAGTTGTGGAAGACATTCACAGACTGTTTCAACTGTCTCCCCATTGCTGCCATTGTGGATGAGAAGATCTTCTGTTGTCATGGAGGTTAGTGCCCTGTAGTTGATTTGTTTCACAATTACATCCAAAAAGCATCCAAAAAGTCATTTTTATCCAAGATAGACTGGTAGTACGGTAGTAGCCTCTGAGATAGATTGAACATTTCAAAATCAATTGTATCTCTATGATTAGAAGTACTGTATGTGTTGTGATTACAATGTATGGGTGAAGGCTTGCAGAATGGCTTTTTTGTGGCAAAAGAAGGTGTAACAGGGTATTGATTGCATCTTCCCGTAGATTCTGGCCATGTAAATGTTTTGTATTTGATATGTGTTTTGGTGCTACACAAAAAGTAGAACTATAGAGTGTTGCTATTCATGGGACAAATTATCAGTAGACATAACAAAAAAGGTAAAACACTATTGATTTTCCCTTCATAATTATATATACCAGATCAGTAACAGGGATACAATTGCTGGTCAGCCGTGGGGGCATATTCCCAGCGCATTTCATAATACACATCACTATAAGTCCAGCTAGCAAACAGTTTATACTTGTTTCAAGAATGCCATATCCTGTTATGTTGTTATCCAAGCTCAAAATAATGCTTGGGTGGTAGACGAGGCTTTGCCTGGAACGAAGTAAACACATTGGGTGCTACCCACACATGACATTTCTAGGGTATGGTTGTGTATTTAGCATGGCTCATTGTCAACAAGGGGGTGTTGCTTGGTATGGAATGTTAATCACTGTTCTGGGATGCCCATTTGCTAGGAGAAGGATTCACGATAAATAAAGCACTGACTGGGTGAAGATAAAAAATGTAAATGTTTTTGGATAAAAACAAACTCCTGAGTTGGAATGTAATCAGGCTGTTTTGTTATAAACACCAGATGCATAGTAATACAACATGTATATGTGATTAGAGGGTTATGTTTCAGAAGAGGGTACCTGTTAGTCACCAGTTCTGACCCAGAACCATGCCCATGGCTCAAGTTTAACTTTACACAATGTTTATTATTACCTTTGCCAGAATGGCTAAGGTTATGTTTTAGGCTTGTGAGTCTGTCTGTCTGTCTGTGTGTTAACAGCATAACTCAAGAAGCCTTGGATGGATCCCGGTGATATTTGGTAGGTGGATAGGGGTCGGGAAAACGAAGGTCAAGTTCGATAATGGGCCCCTAGCGACTTGCTAAGGTACTGCAGCAGAACCTCAATTTTTGATATCTCGTGTTCTGGACATGCCGTGGTTATGATTTTTGAGTGGTAGATAGCCCTTGGGGCAGAGAGTAAGTACTATAAGTTTAGACCCCCTAGCGGCTTGTTTGGAACTGCAGTCGCCGATTTCCTTTCAAACTTTGGACGAGAATAACTCGAGAACGTGTTGATGAATCATCACGATTTTTGGTATGTAGATAGCCCAAGTAACAATGTACATGATGAAATACTAATTATGCAAATCATGAACTAATTTACATAATTAAGGCCACACCGATTTAATTTCTTGGTTCACGGATTCGCTCGCTCCTATTTTTTGGGAAAAAAAATAAAAATAAAAATTACCACTCAGCAAATTTTCACCATTAAAGAAACCATTCACCAACTTTCTGGTGTAGCAAATTGGCCTTTATATTATAAGCTCCTTAAAGTGTGGGTACAGGTGCTGTTACTGTACAAAAATAGTGTTTTTGTACTTTTTTCAAGCTGAAAACCTTTTTTTCTTTATGTTTTGGATTAGCCGTTACCTTTACCCCAACCATTTTACAATTTTTATTTTTATTTCGCCCTCTCGCTCCATATTTTTTATGAAAAAATCCGTGAACCAAGAAATTAAATTGGTGTGGCCTAATGAGGAAAGTTTATAAATCCACTGCATTTCATGATAGGACTTTCAAACTTGTCACATATATAGATGAGAAAGAGAGAAATATCAATGCATATTAATTATGCAAATGACGGTCTCATTTGCATAATTAATGAGAAAATATACACGCGTTGACGGATCGTCATGATTTTTGGTATGTAGATAGCCAAAGGGAAGACTTACATGATGGAATTCTAATTATGCAAATCGACGGTTAATTTGCATAATTAATGAGGAAAATGTGTAAATCCACTGCATTGCATTATAGGACTTTCAAACTTGTCACATATGTAGCTGAGAAAGACAGAAATATCAATTCATATTGATTATGCAGATGATTATCTCATTTGCATAATTAATAAAAAATATGAACGTGTTGACGGATCGTCATGATTTTTGGTATGTAGATAGCCTAAGTAAAACCTTACATAATGAGATACTAGTTATGCAAATTAACAGCTAATTTGCATAATTAATGAGGAAAGTTGATAAATCCACTGTATTCCGTGATAGGACTTTCAAACTTGTCACATATGTAACTGAGAAAGATGGCAGAGAGTAAGAGGTGTATGTTTGGGTCCGCTAACATCTTTTCTTGAACTGCAAATCAGGAACTAATTTACATAATTAATGAGGAAAGTTTATAAATCCACTGCATTTCATGATAGGACTTTCAAACTTGTCACATATATAGATGAGAAAGAGAAATATCAATGCATATTAATTATGCAAGTGACGACCTCATTTGCATAATTAATGAGAAAATATAAACGTGTTGACGGATCGTCATGATTTTTGGTATGTAGATAGCCAAAGGGAAGACTTACATGATGGAATTCTAATGCAAATCGGCAGCTAATTTGCATAATTAATGAAAATGGCGAAATGTTATGAACCAACTCCGGGCATATAAAATAAAATGTAATGAGTAACACATTTATGTCTACAGACATCATTCTACATAAGGGACCTGACGATATTTACCGGGGGGGGAGGGCTGGTGCATAGGTGGGGGGGGCCAATGAAAAATTTTTTGAGCCGAGGGGGGGGCCATTGAAAAATTTTTTGAGCCGAGGGGGGGGCCATTGAAAAAAAATTGCCTGAGGGGCCTTCATAAATACAAGCAAAATGTGCCCCTGAAATGCAGGAAATGAAGTTTCAGATGGTCAACATTTCAATTTTTCTCTGGACGTCCCTTGCGACGGCTTGCGCCTCTGGCGCACACAACACTTCGGCACTCGTCGCCATCAAAAATCTCTTCCTCTGACAGAAAATTGTCATTACATTTAGCATAGTCTACCAGCGAAGTTTATCCCTCAAAATGCAGAAAATCGTGTCTCAGAGGGTCCAAACTTCATCATTTGAATGACATTTCTCTAGACCTACCTTGCGACGGCTCGTGCCATGCCCGGCGCTCAAAATCGTGGAAATACGTTGGGGGCGTCGTCACCCTCAAACCCATGTGAAGTTCTAATAGAAAGGCTAGTAAACTTAAAGCTTAGTCTGCCAGCAAATTTTGCCAATCAAAATTTAGGAAAGACCGTTTCAGATAGTCAAGATTCCAAATTTTC
>NC_049979.1:18456776-18472037 GCF_000003815.2 Branchiostoma floridae | reverse complement strand
TCGTACATGTGTGGTAGTGGAAAAGATCGCCCAAGTTGGATTACCGCCCCTCCCCGCCCGCTTTTCTCTTCGTTGATGTGGACGCATAAAATCCAAATTTTTTTGCATCACAGAATGCGGGAAATTTCGTTTTAGAGGGTCAAAAATATCAATATTTCCCGGGTAGCATGCCCCTAACCCCGAGACCGGTCGGGCCTTCGGCCCTCTGATCCCTGGACGGCCTTTAACAGAGACTTTTTTCACGTAGATCGGAGAAGTGATATCAGACAAGGTAAGTCTTATAACCGTTGCAGCGTGAGTGTAACAACATCAAGTGCTACATGTTTGTATATATGTCATCAAAATGAAAACTCGGCTGTTGTAAAACTTTGGGAGATAACATATGCCCCAGCAGGACTCCAACGTGCGTAATTTGTTGATGCGCGGGTCTTGACACCCCGGGCCGATCGTCGTCACGTTCAAACAACGCTGCCGCTATTGTTATTGCTATATTATGTAATGATAGACTGTGTGTAATGGAAAAGGCAAGGAAAAATTTGTGGGGGGGGGGCCATTGAAAAATTTTTGTGGGCGAGGGGGGGGCCATTGAAAAATTTTTTGGGGCGGGGGGGGGCCATTGAAAAATTTTTTACCAGACCTATTTTGCACCAGCCCCCTCCCCCCAATAAATAACGTCAGGTCCCTAACAAACCTGGTTTATTTGGCAAAGGTATGTGTTCGTGGAACTCTAGTTACTAACTTAAAACATTTCCTGGAACAGTCTATTTTGGATAAACATTGCATTAGTCAGTGGCTTTAAGATATGGCAATTATTTTTATCATTAATTGATAATTGATAAAACAGGCATGATTCTAACTTTCCCTCCCTCTGCCGAATTCAGTTTCCCATTGATTGTGATATCCCATGGAACCTTAAAGCTATGTAAAGAGTAGGAATGGAGGTGACAGATTTAGTCCATACAAGAAGAAACACCTCAAGCGCTTAATCATTTGGTCAATATTTAGTGTGTGACAAGGACGCTTTAATGGGAAGCTTCTTTCTTAAGAGATTGTATGTACAGGTGATGGAGCAGTGTTGTTTGTTCTACTTTGACATTTACAGAGGAAAAGGATTTTGAGTGTAATCATACTGTTTCTGAGAAATGGATCTACAGGGCTCGAAATACACTTTTCAGTCAACTTGCACCTGTGCAAGTTAAGCCAAAGGTAACTTGCACCAAAAGAAACTTACTTGCACAACCCAAAATAGTGAACTGTTAAACCCTTATCTCCTCTTCTGAAAATTTGCAAATGTACGTGACTAGTAGTAAATGGGGATACATACCGGTAAAGACCACATGTTTGGATATTTGTTTTTCAGTAGCGTATTTTATTTTTGGTTTGAAATTGTATAAACTGTTTCATAAAAACTGTGAATTTAGCCTCAATTAAAGACAATTCAATGTCTACAACTCGATAAGATCCTTTCTTCTGGACTCTTCGAGTGACATCCATCACAGTAACTAGTCTTAAGCATCTCCAGAATGAAGTGGTAGAACAACTCAATACAATACATATAACTGGAAAAACCAGTTGAACATATTTAGTATGCAAATGTAACTCATATGCAAATCAAGGTAAGACAGCACCTTAGGAATCATTAGCATTGTAGAGATGGATTTGTTTAAAAAAATAGTTTACCTGGATATCTAACCAAATTTAGAAATAACAAATTTAGGCTTTTTTTTATTCAGTGTTATTTTCTTTTACCTTTCAATGACAGACAATATTCTCGGTGTGTGTAAGCTTTTTCTAATGTCAGGTATTAGAGGACAAAAGTAACTTGCACTGGTGCAAGTTTGGTCTAAACTTACTTGCACCACACCAATTTTACTTGCACAAACTTGCATATGCATGTGGTATTTCGAGCCCTGATCTATTAAGGTAACCATGGTATTACAGATGAGAAAATGTGGACTTGTCATTTAAATCCTAATGAGCAGTTAGTCAACATGTTATACAGGCTGTTTTGATTACAGCTGCTATCAATAGTCTGTGCATATATGCACCAGCAAGTGCTTTATCTCTATTCTTAGAAGAATTGACTTTTTTTATTAATCAAAAGGTTGATTAACAAGTGGACTATTGTACCATGTATTTAGTGATAATCAATATTACAGAGTTTGGTATGTAATATTTTGCATTCAGCACATTGTTATTGATATTGTACTCCTTCATTCCAGGTAGACTTGTGGTTGATTCATTAGTCCAATTTGAGATATCTGAGTCTTGAAAGAACATTATTCATGGTACATTTACAATAAATCAAACTATTGTGTTTCAGGACTGTCCCCTGACCTACAATCCATGGAGCAGATCCGCCGCATTATGAGGCCGACTGATGTACCAGACACAGGTCTGTATATATATACTTAGACTTCAACAGTTGTGTTTAAAAAGTCTCAGCAACTGTTACGTTCTGATTGTTATGTTTTTCCCACAAGCACTACAAATGATGAGATGTCACATTGCTGTGTCTTGTTTGTAGAAGTCAATAGCATGTACGATCATCCTCCCCCATTATGTCACTTTTTGTAGTGGATATGTTGATTTTTATTTGATGTGAAATTGAGTTGTCTTTTCATTGGTATGTTCTTCAGTACTTTGAAGAGACACCTGGCAATTGTTAAGGGTTATGGCTCCTAATTCCAGGATATTTTTTTTAAGTTATAGCAAAGAATGCAGTTGGTAAAGATTTGCTATGATAATATCACTAATATCATCACCTCTGCAGGTCTCCTGTGTGACCTGTTGTGGTCAGACCCGGACAAGGATGTGCAGGGTTGGGGAGAGAACGACCGTGGAGTCTCTTTCACATTTGGTGCAGACGTAGTCAGTAAATTCCTCAACAGACATGACTTTGACCTCATCTGCAGAGCACATCAGGTGTGTGTGGAAAAACTACACAATGAAGGACCACTTGCATTAAAAGACAAATAGATGTAAATTGAACCTTGGACCAAAAATCTTGAAGTTATATTATAGAAGGAGCTTTGTCAGGACATTTGAGGACAGTTGTTTCTTTTGATTCTGTAGCAGGTGCAACCTCCCAATTGTCCTTATCTTAAGAACTGTTATGTTGTCTCTAGGTTGTAGAGGATGGGTACGAGTTCTTTGCCAAACGACAGCTGGTAACGCTGTTCTCAGCCCCCAACTACTGTGGGGAGTTTGACAATGCTGGAGGCATGATGAGCGTGGATGAGACCCTCATGTGCTCCTTCCAGGTAAGGACTGTCCAACATACTGCTAGCATCTTTTAAACCTGTAGAAAATTGACAAAACACTGTCAGCAGCAAATGTGTTCATTTGTGGAATTTGAAGGCAGTTAAAGTGGACCCTATTTTCCCATACTCTTGTCCTTTGGTGGTTAGCATCTTTAAGGTAGCCTGATCAATGCTTTGTTTATGTGCAGTAAAGGTGACTGGACTTCAATCTTATGCTTTAGATAGTCCAGAAAGACTATGAGCTACAGGAAGTTTGTCCCCTCCATGGTATGGTTCAATCCATGCAGTAGTATTGAATTTTAAATCTCATGTGAGGAACTCTTAAACATGTAGCACCATGACATAAGTCTGCTTGCAGTATGCTTTACTGTGAAATTTTGATTTCAGATCCTTAAGCCATCAGAGAAGAAGGCAAAGTACCAGTATGGTGGCCTGAATTCTGGCCGACCTGTCACGCCTCCAAGAACCGGCTTGCCTGGCAAGGGCAAGAAGTAAACATCAAGTGGAGAAAAGTATTTACTCTCGTTAGTGCACTTGTGTACCTGTGGACCCTTAACTCTCATTTGGATTTAAGTCACATTATGTGTTTTTATGGAAGGGACTTTGTCATTGTACAGCACTTAGGACTACATGTATGACATTTGTACAAAGATAAGGCATGGCAATTGCCTTAACATATCATCCAAATCATCAGAACAGCTTTTAGCATCCCGAAGTTAGCAATGTGATTTTGAGACCTGGTCATGTAAAGCATGTCAGTGTGTCAATCCGTAGCAAAGTACAAGTCCTGATTTTTAAAGGTATGTTCTCTTTCCAATCTTACTAGTTTGACTGAGAGGATGTGTTATATTTGATAGTATTTGACAGATTGGAGGATGGAAGTGTTGGGAGAGTCAGAAGGCAACAGTGAGAGCAGAGAAAAATGGAAGTGGCTGGTACTTATGTCAAGTGGACAAGAGCAATATGATCCAATCAAGGGAGAGTATTCTTCTCTGGTGTAAAGATATTCTTTTCAGGTCAGTAACACTGAAAGTTATAAAGATGATTAGACAAGATGCCCTTTGCTTGGTTGTTGCTAAATTTTATCCACCAAGAGCCATACATGTACAATGAAGAACACATGGTTTGTGTCAGAGAAGTTTACCTGTCTGTATCAGCTTGGCCTTGATTCTTTACTACCTTTAAGCGGTAATGCAAAAATATATCAAGGTTGTCTTTGCAAATTTCTTGCATGAAAGGACGCAAGCTTACATTCACAAAATGTAGAATGCCTTACACCTTGTGTTCTACTTTGATGATAGTATTGGAATAGGAGACATGGCCACAGAAGGGCATGATGAAAACAAATTGTATAGAGTAGTGATATTAGAAAGTATAGGGACGTAGTTCAAAATATTGATATCTATATAGTGAGTAAGGATACTGATGCAAAGCATGAGAGACAGATTTTATTGAGGGTAATTAGAAGATAGAAGTATGTAACTTAGAATATGAATAAACTCGTCTTTCATCTTCACACATCATGGCTTTCTTACCAGTGAAAGAGATCTGTTCTATATTGTTTTTCATGTGTTACTTCTCAACCTTGGCAAGTTAACAATGTAGATGTGGTTCAAGCATTCTATTGTGTTACTTAGTTGAAGCTTCCAAGACTTGGATTTTGCATATACTGTAAACTACAAGTATTAGGCTGTATTCTATGTCTTCTGTTTTTCCTTAATTGTATTAAGATTGATAGCAAAGCTTACCTTGAATAATAGCAAAGATTATGTGGAAGAACTAAAAGAAAAAAAGGGACAAAGACAAGGCAGCTACTTGTGTAGCAAGCACATACGTTGTTGTTTCTTACTGCAGGGGAATCTGTGGGGGTATTTTCAAAAGTTAAGCATTGTTTTCTGAAGATACCATGGTTATGGTTGGAACACAGTGACAATTTTATATCACCAGCGGTACTACTTAACCTAATGTTATCACTCTGATGTAGAACACATTTGGCAGCAGTGAGAGGAGAAAATGTATGTTTTGGTAGAGATATATTTATGTCCTAACTGGTTACCACTATTTCCATGTGCTTTTGTTTGCTGACGTCACATTTGGGGAGTGAAATTTTGTATTCAGTGTTTTATTCTAGTGCACCAGAAGAAGTCACGAAGTATGTGTACTAAATAGAACATTTCAAAGAAAATACTTTGCTTTGGGGTTAAAGCTAAATGTGCACTCGTAAGTGTATGCTTTTGCATGGTCATTTAAAGGCAGAAGGCTTCTAGATGCTTCATTGCCTGAAGATTGTTAACTTTCTCTAAATGCATGTGCCATAATCTTAACTTGTAAAAATAAAAGTAAGCAATGTTCATTCTTCAGTCTGAACTGTAACAGTAATTGAAGGTCACAGTTAAAAGGAAAAGTATGTAGATTGTGTGTATTTTTGTGTGAAACACTCATAATATACAGTAGAGCTTAGGTGTTACCTCCAGATGACACCAGTTTTGATTTTAAGGATAGCTTTCTAGGGTAATTACATCCCTGCAGTTATTAGAGATGTTGGCATTGATTGTATATTACAGTTGCTTTTCACATGACCTGTGATTTTATTGCAGACTGGCAAAATGTTAAATTTCTGTGTGACTGAAGGATTTTTCCCTACTTGAAACCTCTACTCCTGTTTGAGTGTTACATCAGTAGAGTGGTAACCACAGGATTGAACTGATGTGGCCTTTGGGTTTCCCCAGCTCTTGTTGAAACCGAGCTACATGTATAGTTGAATTGTTACATTTGTTTCTGTGACTGCAGCATGTAACTTTGTAGAAGGGATGTTCCTGGGAAGTGTACATACTGTATTCCATGCAATGTGTACCGGTTTCACATCTCTCCAATGTTGAACCTTTGTGATGACTGAACATGAGAGTAGAAACAATCACATGTTTTGCACATGCACAGGAATAAAGAAACTGGAAAGCAAGTTGTGTGTTGTTATGAAAAGCACTGCATATGTTTTTTTTGAAAATCATAGAAAAAAAGGAGGCTTTGTTGAAAACAAAGGTATAGTTATATGGGCCTAGTTGGATATAAGAACATTAACAGGAAATGTAAATTGAACTGTGTAAACGATCTACCTTGTCATGCAATGGCAGTGTGCATAATTATGGGAAAAGAAACCAGATGGTGGGAATGTGACTGAAAGATGAATTATCACAGTGATGTACATTTGGATGCCATGATACATGTACCATCGCATCTATCACATGCAAGTAGACATGTTGATTTGCCATATGCAGGGTCACCATTTAACCTGCCTGCTGTCATTCGCATAGGCAAGGACAGTGGGATATTTCATAAACTTATAACGTTTGATTCGTAAAAATCTAGCCAATATTAAAGGTACAGTACATTAAAATGGCATCTACCGGTAGTATACATCTCACGCTATATATAAGGCACAGCCCCCTGTCAGTTGCCAAACATGAATGACATCACACACATCCGGGCACTTTGTTGTAATCACAGAGTGATGCAAGATGGCGGCTCGATTATGAAAATAGAAGGTCCTTGGACCTATTTCGGCAGCTTGCAACATTTCTGTGTTGCTTTTAGTGTGGTAGGTGGAATGATACGAGGGTAGAAGAGTCATGGATCCTATGTGCAGCCTGTTTGGGGACGAAAGCGAGCCCAGGTCGGAGAAAAAGAAGCGGCGGCCCTCCAGACCAACCAGCCTGGACCTTAGGCCCCGGCTCCCGCCTGAGGTAAACAGATAATTTTGCCGGCCGGCGATTTTTATTTATTTTCGATGTTGTTCAGATTGATGGTTGTGTAAAACAGTGATGACATTTGTGTTAAAACGGACAGCACACGCATTTTTATTGCAATGACATTGATAGTGTTGTTATTGTGATGGTGAGTTGGGGGAGGGGCTATGGATCGTCGTGACCTACATTTGCCACGCAGACTGTTTTTCAGACTATTTCCAACTGTCCATTCAAATTCCCACTTTTCTGAAAGTAAAATGCACAGAAGCAAGTTGATTCTCCGTCGTCTATTGCGCGTGCATTTTCTCGTCGCCCAAGGTGACTTGCGGCGTTGCTAAGGTGCATGTAACCCTAGACAGGGCGCCAGTGTTGTCAAACAAAGGACCGTGATTTACGACACTGGTAGGTGGTAATATTAGCAGATAAAGAAAAGATCTCATTTCAAGTGTTCTCTAAATCATGTTTTTTTCTTTCTTCCAGGTTGAAGAAGGCAATGTTGAGTACAAGGTACGTACTAGAATGTTATGATACTGCAGTGTTGATAAACAGTGCCAGCGAGTTGCTGACATGCCCAACATACCGGGTTTCATTATTTATAGCTTGAGTAGCCCCATGACATTCGTCATGGATGAAGAAAAACCTCAGCAAAATACAGCATCTCTTGTACTAGCATGTTTTTTTGTACATGGTCTTAATGACAGGATAGCAAAACTCCCTGGTGCAAATCATTTCCTTATCGCTGCATAGAAATCTACCTATTGCAATGATATGACCATCAGGTCCTAAACTGGGGTCTGTAATGTTTTTTGGTTTCATGTTTCAAAATGTCATTCTGGTTACTTAAGGGCAGTCAAAGGGGCCACAGTGGTTAAAGGGAAGACACTGTACATGTACATATATGGTATTGCTATGCCTTGCATCACACAAGTGATTGTGCAATATGACTGATTGCCCACCTGTTACATCACCTCAAGACTATTCCAGCTTTCATACAATTGTCAGCCATGTTGATCAGATGATTTTTTGTTAGTAATCCACCCTTGTACTGCTTGTATAACAGCTGAAGTTGCTGAATCCATCTCCGTCACGGTTTGAGCACCTGGTGACCCAGATGAAATGGCGGCTGCAGGAGGGCGGTGGGGAGGCCATCTATGAGATTGGGGTGGAGGACAGCGGGATGATGGCAGGCCTCACCGAGGACGAGCTCAAACGGTCCCTCTATACCCTCAACAGGATGGCAGAGAAGTAGGTGTTCTTACTGTGTTTATTTTGGTATGGTCTTATCCCACACTTGATATACTTGAATCTATGAATTATATGTTATTAATGGTACCAATGGGTCAATGCATTGTCAATACAGAAACTATATCATTAGTATATGTGTAATATTTGGTGTATCATGGTTCTAGAATAAATTGTCAGTTAAAAAAAATCATATGTTAGTCTCTCAGGAATGAGATTAATGAGACATAACTTCATCATATGCCATCACTTTGTAACATTTTAGTGACAATCTGATGATTATGTTTACCAGACTTGGTGCTACCACTTCAATTCTAAGAGAGAGGGACATTGAAGGTGACGAGGAAATTCGCAAGGCAGCAGAGGTGCTGGTTAGGAAAGTGCCTGATGATCAGCAAGTAAGCTTGTACAAAATGCTATTTTCTTTCATCTGTGTAATTGATAATTTTTTAAAGTCAAGAATGCAAACTTTCTGGGATGATATGAAGTTTTACTGAATAAGTAACTTTGGTTTGTTTTACCTTTAGTTCCTAGACCTGCGCTTGGCTGTTCTGGGGAATGTGGATGCAGGAAAGAGTACTCTGCTGGGTGTTCTGACTCAGGGGGAGTTGGACAACGGGCGGGGTCGAGCCAGGCTCAACATGTTCAGACATCTGCATGAGATCCAGTCAGGCAGGACCTCTAGCATTGGACATGAGATTCTGGGTTTCGACAGTCATGGAAATGTAAGTGTAGAACATATACAGTACCATTCATTTTAATGTCTTCTCATTTCTGTACTGTTTTCTTGCCTTTATACTTTTCAGGTTAGTAATTAGTAATTGTTACTAAGAAGTCAATATGGATTTCGGTAACTTAAATCATACATATAGGTACATGTATCTAGCATAATGTCATATCACATTCACAGGTCATCAACTACAATGAGAATCGCACAGCAGCTGAAATCTGTGAGAGTGCATCCAAACTGATCACCTTTATTGACCTTGCGGGTCACCAGAAGTACCTCAAAACCACCATATTTGGGCTGACAGGCTATAACCCTGACTACACTATGCTGGTCATCAGTGCTAACACTGGGATAGGTAGGCACTTTCTGTATTATGTAAAATACTTTCTGGACAAATTGTAGGGAGCTAACTGCTTTGTTCTGATATCTCTTGCTCAAGAAGACTTGACTGTAATTCAGTAATTCCTAATATCATAACCAATACCCTGAAGTTTCTAGACTGCATTGTGCAAAAGTTTCATGTTTCAAATGCTTGTTCCCTATCACAGTTGGGATGACCAAGGAGCATCTTGGTCTGGCACTAGCCCTAAAGCTTCCCATTTTCATCGTCATCAGCAAGACTGACCTGTGCTCTGCAGCGGTGACAGAACGCACACTGAAACAGGTGGAGCGAGTGCTGAAGTCTCCTGGCTGTAACAGGATACCCCTCAGGATAGAGAATGAGGACGATGCCATCACTGCTGCTGCTAACTTTAACACTGACAGGTCAGGACGGAACATGGGTTTCAAATGATTGTTCAAAGATGTGGAATTAAAGAAAATAATGTGAGGACATGAAATAGAAAAAATCACATTTATTTATTGCATGCATGTTTTTCTAAGGCTGTGTATTTTAAACAAAAGTAGATGAATGTACTGTTGAGCCATGGTTCCAAATTCTAAGAGGTATTTACCTGTTTCAGAATAACCCCCATCTTCAGAATATCAAGTGTAAGTGGTGAGAACCTGGACTTGCTGCGACGGTTCCTGAACGTGCTGCCCCCTCCACACTCAGGCAAGGAGCAGGAGCAACTCATGCAGGAGCTTACAGAATACCAGGTCAGGTCATGGTCTTTGGCTTTGTTTATGGCTCTTCTTTAAAATTTATCGAGACATCAAGCTTGAAGGTTTTAGCACCCTATTGATAGCATCTTTTTAGATATTGGGAAAAAAAATCAATTGCAAAGGTAATTTTTTGTCACTGTATTCCTATGATGAATGACTGCTGATGTTGATTCCTGAGACATTTATTTTTTTACAACAACATCAGATTTTTTTGTTGAGATGAGGTTTTTGAGGGATTTCATAAATTAGCATACTAAACTTAGTTCTCTCTGTTCATAGGTTGATGAGATGTACACTGTGCCAGGGGCTGGGACTGTGGTGGGAGGGACACTGTACAGGGGAGTGGCACGGGAGGGAGACAGCCTGCTTATAGGGCCTAACGAGGCTGGTAGCTTCCTCCCTGTTTCAGTCAACACTGTCCACAGAAACAGGGCACCCTGCAGAGTGGTCAAAGCAGGCCAGACGGCAACTCTAGCTCTTGGAGATGTGGACAGGACTGTTCTCAGAAAGGTATGCTCTTCTTGATGTTTTGCAACATTCTAGCACTACTTTTATAGGACCATCCGCTTGACTTTACTGACCAGTTTTCTGTGTGTGGCCCTACATGCTTAGTACTTGTTTTGTTCACATTGGTATGCAAATCTCCATTTATTTCCATTTATCTCATTTTGATTATGATTTTGAGTTATATTATGCTTACGTTGTATAACTGATTTGTTTTACTTTACCATTTGTAAGCTAAGTTGTGTTAATTTTTGTTAGTTCTCGCTATGTTACCATTTATGTTATTTGATATCGTATCAATTGCTTTTATGTTGAATGTATGTACGGGGGTTGCCCCCCAGGGAACTTTGAAAAATGCCTAAATTGGCAATATGTAACCCTGGTGAAATAAAAATAAACAAACAAACAAACAATAAAGTGAGGTGTTTGTGCTGCAGGGCATGGTGCTGCTGAGCCCTGAGCTGCAGCCTGTGTCGTGTCTGGAGTTTGAGGCAGAGGTCCTGCTGCTGTTCCACACAACCTACATCTGTAAGGGCTTCCAGACTACCGTCCATGTGGGGAACGTCTGCCAGACAGCCATCATTGATGAAGTGGAGGATGTAAGTATCATACATAGATGACTTTTCAGCACATTGAATGCCAAGATATATGTGCACAACAAAGTATCTGTTTAGTATTTTCCCACTACATGTAACCAATGGAACAAATGACATTAAGATTGATTAATTCTGCCTGGAAGTAGAATCTAAATCCCCTTTTAGACTGCTTGAGGTTGCTGGCTCCAGCAAGATGCAGATTAAAGACTGTCAGTCACCAGAAGAACAGTTGTCTTCATACTGCCGTGTATCTGTTCTGCAGGGTTACATCACCATCAATCAGAAGAGAAACATGCGCTTCAGGTTTGTCAAACATCCAGAGTACCTGCGGGAGGGCACCAGGCTGCTGTTCAGGGAGGGCAGGACTAAAGGTATTGGTACTGTCACCAAGGTATTCCCGTACACACCCGTGGACAGGTGAATCTGAACACCTGCATTATTGGGAGGATTGAGATAAATCCCAGTAAGATATTGACTTTAGAGTATTACATGAATGCATTCATCTAGCATGTTTTTATCCAACTTTGTAGGCAATGGCATAGTATCAAATACTGTATAATGTACTGTCAGTATTAAGGTCTTGGCTGTAGAGAATTTAGATCTACGGGTAGGAATGCTTGCTCTGCATTATACCTACCGTGTACTTAAATCTATTTAGATGCTGATGATTCAATTATAGTAATAGGGAAAATAAAAGTTGTCAAATGAAAGTTATTGAACATGCATCAAACTATAGCAAAACTATTGGGATGTGGTCTTGGTGTAAACCTTTTTCTGCAGTTGACAAAAAGTTGTTGGTACTTCTAAGCTGCTGTGTTTTATCATAGAAAATGTCCTTACCGGTATATGTATTTGTAAAATATTTTATTGCACAAATCATTGTTGAGTTTTACATTCTTTTGAAATTATCATTTTATAAAAATGTATAGCTGGCCTAGCTGATTTCATTGAAAGATTGAAACGTATTATGTTGTACTTAATGAGAAAATTTATAGAAATGTATTAAGTATTTCTCATGAGAAATGTATAAAATGCCACTCATTAGTTTCATGGTACAGCATCTATCTAGTCAGCAATTGTAAATGTTACATGGGTAAATTCTATGTATATTAGTTCACTGTACAATCATGGCATCCCCCGAAGTTTTGATGTGATTTTATAGGTACTACATGTTGTAAATCGGTCATATGTTATTTTGCTCATAATGGTCGATTTCCATGATGATGTGTTTTATCAACAGACTTCTGTTTGGAGCTGTTCCAAATAGATTTGACATGTAGTGGATGATATCCAACATTAACTGGGAAGATTTTAGCCAGTGTGTGTTGAATTGGGTTTTTGATGGGTGTGTTATTAACTGGTTTCCCCTCAGGAAATATGTTGTAATCCTGATGGTTTCTGATGAGTGTTTTAGTGCATGTTGCATTTATATTACAACAGCTCTTATTGTACATTGCTACATTGTATGTGTACCTTGTATATAGAGTGAAAAGATATCTACATTTTTACAACATTTTTTGTATGTCATTTTGTCCCTCAACATTGAACAATAGACTTATGTACTTCAAGATTTACGGTTGTCTGGACAAAGGCATTGGTAATTAACTCAATAACTATATGTTCTGAATTTATTTTGAATTGCAACAAGAAAATCTGAATTCACAGTGGAGCAAAATACAGCTCGTGCATTTCTGTCTTTGCCTTCTGGCACTTGCATAGCTATATATATATGTATATAAATATATAGAAGCAATGTATCTTCATGCACAAAACCACTACTTTAATATATCTTGAATACAAAAGTAGAGGTACACTAAGAAAGTATTTTGGTTAAACATTAATGATGTTCATTTTGGCAAAGAATGAGTACTGTCCAAGCAGAGGTTTGGCTCCGGCTGTTTTTGAAGCCTTAATGAAGGCGTTTTTATCACGCTTTATTTTGTACCATTTTCTTTGTCATTTGTGGGCAATGACCCTAATTGACGCAGCTGCAGAAGGCCCAATTTGAGTCCATACATTCTTCTATCCAATTTTTGACTTGTAACAGGAAAATTTAAGAAACATTTCATATTGGTGAGACAGTGTAGGGTGCAGACGTTCAGGTAAGGTAAAAACACAAGGTTTTGGTCCATTCTTTAGGCCTGTGCTGACCCCTAATTTGAAGTGGTCGGTCCCTAAAATGACGTCATGAAAATCTAAGATGGCGGTATATTTGAAGGCTGCGGCAACTTCCGCTGGTCGTAATTTTTAAAAATCAGACTTTTGGACACTTAAGATAGCGGGCTGCTGTGTGGGGTGAGTTCTTTAATATGACCTGGAATGTTCGCGGATGAGATTTTGACACCCTGAACTTGCTAATTTTTACATTATTGCCTGAGCAGATTTCTATTGGTGGTCACTGCTCTTGTCTCACAAACATTGAGAAAATGGTACAAAGATAAAAATGCCAAAAAACAGTTGGATGGAAACTTCTGCTTGGAGAGTTAAGAATGAGCAGCTTTCCTTTCCAGTCAGCTCAATAACCAAGGACGCGAGATGGTACATGAGTTCACCCACTGCTTTACTATCCTAGCAATTTTTTATGGGTAGCGAGTGTAAGATGCCGCGGTAGAATACAGATGGTACCCAGGCTATTACTATCCTTCCATCGTCACAAAAATAGCAACAGTCTGGATGTAATAGTAATATTGGAAATCACACTTTCTCAGGGTCATCCTTGTCATCTAAGCATGTCCCATGACTGCTGTTCCATTTTAAGCTGATAGGTGGTGCTGCAGTGCAGCGTTGGATAGCAACTCAACTATTTTTGCAAAGCCTTTTTGGCAGTCAATAGCTTATAATTATGTAAAATGAAAGTTCCACTGTACTCTACAAACAAATGTTGAGCTCTGGTTGATTTACAACACCTTTTTAGTTTTTGTTGGGTTTTCTGTTTTATTAGGTTTTTGTACCTGCCAGCCAAACTTGCCATATAGTAAGAAAGCCTAACGAAGTAGTAAATTTTACTAACGCGGCTGAAAAGATGTTTAAAAACAAACTGGAGCCTAATCCGTGCTTAACGAATACTCTGAAGGAAGGTGTCCTGAATACACCTTTCTCACGCGGCGGCCATGATAGATCGAAGAAGAGGTCAATGAGGCAAACAGACAAAACTTATTTCTAAAATCAGGTCCCATTTAGTTTTCCCCCAAACCACACAAATTTTCATGATATAAGATAGAATAATAAATATTACAAGAAGTGTTATGCACCGAAAGATGTAGCAATTTGGAGTAGTGTAGACTGACCCCATAGTCCCTTAAGAGATGCAAAATAACAACATAATAATGCAAATTTTTAACGAATTTGCAGCCATTCACTTATTGGTCAATTTCCTAATTGGCAGGCTACCATTAGTCGAACTGCTAATTATGATGGACAGCCTTTTGTTTGCCACATTGAACTCGTTTTAGATCTATCATGGCCGCCGCATGAGAAAGGTGTATTGTATTATACAATGATGAGGAGCAAACTTAGCTCATAGAACTAGTGTGTTCCAAAACCGTCTTAGATGTATTTGTGTATTGTTCATCCTTTGCCTCTGGTATGCCAGATTGATTAACAGAATACACACACAACCAGAAAACTGCAATTACTCAATAGTTACTTTATTTTCATGTTCATTTATCATCCTACAGAAAGTAATAAACATGAGAATAAGTACCACACAAGGACTCACAAACATCTGTTTATATCCTAGTATTCTATCATAGTTTTGTTTTTGTTTTTTTGATGAATCACACTTTGGAGTGCTCACTTTATGTTACAAAAACTGGTGACATTACAAACAATCTACACTACCACTAATATGACTACAATACTATTTTTCGTTCTTTCTGAAAAAGGAAACACTACCTATAGGTGGAGGATTTGGGCAATAGAACATCTATCGGATAAATGAAACATGATCCTGCATCTTCCATTACTTCTTAATTTAAGACTGGGACCAAACTGTTCATAGTCGAAGTGTAATATGTTTCTTAAATAGTTCCTTTCCTTTATCTCCATGTTGGTATGGTACAACAAACATACAGGAATGT
>NC_049979.1:18443772-18456676 GCF_000003815.2 Branchiostoma floridae | reverse complement strand
CTCTTCTTCATCGTCCAAAAAGCAACGTCTGGATGTAATAGTAATATGTGGAAATCACACACATTCTCGGGGTCATCCTTGTCCTCTAAGCATGTCCCATGACTGCTGTTCCATTTTAAGCTGATAGGTGGTGCTGCAGTTCAGCGTTGGATAGCAACTAAACTATTTTTGCAAAGCCTTTTTGGCTGTCAATAGCTTATAATTATGTAAAATGAAAGTTCCACTGTACTCTACAAACAAATGTTGAGCTCTGGTTGATTTACAACACCTTTTTAGTTTTTGTTGGGTTTTCTGTTTTATTAGGTTTTTGTAACTGCCAGCCAAACTTGCCATATAGTAAGAAAGCCTAACGAAGTAGTAAATTTTACTAACACGGCTGAAAAGATGTTTAAAAACAAACTGGAGCCTAATCCCTGCTTAACGAATACTCTGAAGGAAGGTGTCCTGAATCGTATTATACAATGATGAGGAGCAAACTTAGCTCATAGAACCAGTGTGTTCCAAAACCGTCTTAGATGTATTTGTGTATTGTTCATCCTTTGCCTCTGGTATGCCAGATTGATTAACAGAATACACACACAACCAGAAAACTGCAATTACTCAATAGTTACTTTATTTTCATGTTCATTTATCATCCTACAGAAAGTAATAAACATGAGAATAAGTACCACACAAGGACTCACAAACATCTGTTTATATCCTAGTATTCTATCATAGTTTTGTTTTTGTTTTTTTGATGAATCATACTTTGGAGTGCTCACTTTATGTTACAAAAACTGGTGACATTACAAACAATCTACACTACCACTAATATGACTACAATACTATTTTTCGTTCTTTCTGAAAAAGGAAACACTTCCTATAGGTGGAGGATTTGGGCAATAGAACATCTATCGGATAAATGAAACATGATCCTGCATCTTCCATTACTTCTTAATTTAAGACTGGGACCAAACTGTTCATAGTCGAAGTGTAATATGTTTCTTAAATAGTTCCTTTATCTCCATGTTGGTATGGTACAACAAACATACAGGAATGTTTCACTTCAGCCAGGTGACCTACGCCTTAGTCAACCTCCTCCATCCGTGATGTGTCGTCCTCGTCATCACCCTCCAGCGGTGGCATGTCTGCGAGCTGCTCCTCCACCTCTGCCTCGTCCTCGTCGATCCCCAGACCCAGCTTGATCATGCGGTAGATGCGGCCTGCGTGGATCTGTGGCTCCTCCAGCGTGAAGCCAGACGCCATCAGGGAGGTCTCGTACAGCAGCATGCACAGGTCCTTCACAGACTTGTCGTTCTTGTCGGCATCCGCCTTCACCCGGAGACTGTCGATGATGGGGTGCTCTGGGTTGACCTCCAGGTGCTTCTTGGCGGCCATGTAGCCGAGGGAGCTGTTGTCGCGCAGGGCCTGGGCCTTCATGATGCGCTCCATGTTGGCGCTCCAGCCGTACTGACTGGTGACGATACAGCAGGGGGAGCTCACCAGACGCCTGGAGCACTCAACCTATGGACAACAAAAACCAATGTACATTGTAGAGTGATGTCACAGAACAAGTGCAATAATGAAATCATACCTTATGAAGGCTCAATTCTTCTCATTGCAATTGTTAGCACAATGAAGAGTATGGACAGATAAGCATAGCTTTGATAAATTTATAATAAAAGGATATGAAAATAGTCAGGTATGATTGAACTGGCTCCAATCTTGACTTCTGATTAAGTCTTTTCAAATAGATTTTTCAGTACTAATTTAATGCATATATGTGCATAAGTATCTTTACACACTGACATCTCTTGGGTATGAGAAAAACTGCAGGAACTCACCTTCTCCACCTTCTTGTCCAGGATGTCCTTCATGACCTTGCAGAGTGGCTCAAACTTGGCCTTGAGCTCCTCCCATGCCTTCTTCTCTTCATCAGTCTGAGGTAGTTCAAGACCCTCCTTGGTCACAGACACCAGCTTCTTTCCTTCATACTCCTGTAATAGAAATAGCAGACAAGATTTTGTTAACATACTGATGGGACATGGACAGTAATTCACATCAGTGCTAATGTAGTGCAAATGGGTATAATTACTATTAATTTCATCTGTACAGAACTGCACTAGCTTTGACAGAACCAAAACTTCAATTTCAAAAAAGAAAAAGCAAGTTACCTTCAGCTGCTGGGTGGCGTATTCATCGATGGGTTCCACCATGTATAGCACCTCTAGCCCTGCTCTCTTGACTCTCTCCACAAATGCAGAGTTCTCCACAGCTGCCTTGCTCTCACCAGTGATGTAGTAGATGTCTTTCTGGTTCTCCTTCATGCGAGCTACATAGTCCTTGAGAGAGGTCAGTTCGTCCCCTGTGGTGGAACTGTGGTAGCGAAGCAGATCAGCCACCTTCTTCCTGTTCTGAGTATCCTCATGGATGCCTAGCTTCAAGTTTTTGCTGAAGTGCTCGTAGAATTTCTTGTAGTTTTCTTTGTCTTCTGATAGGTCGCCGAACAGCTCTAGACACTTCTTGACAAGGTTCTTGCGGATGACTTTCAGGATCTTGCTCTGCTGGAGCATCTCACGGGAGATGTTGAGGGGCAAGTCCTCAGAATCCACCACACCCTTGATAAAGTTCAGCCACTCAGGGATCAGCTCCTCACAATTGTCCATGATGAAAACTCTTCTGACGTAGAGCTTGATGTTGTTCTTCTTCTTTCTGTTCTCAAACAAATCAAAGGGAGCACGGCGGGGGACAAACAGGAGGGCTCGGAACTCCAGCTGGCCTTCCACGGAGAAGTGCTTGACAGCGAGATGATCCTCCCAGTCATTGGTCAGGCTCTTGTAGAACTCTCCGTACTCCTCCTGGCTGATGTCGTCAGGGTTACGGGTCCAGATGGGCTTGGTCTTGTTCAGCTCCTCATCTTCCAAGTATGTTTCCTTGATGACTTTCTTCTTCTTTTCCTTCTTCTCTCCTTCCTCATCCTCATCTACATCTTCGATTTTAGGCTTGTCTTCCTCTTCTCCTTCCTCTCCCTCTTTCTTCTCCTTTTCCTCCTCTTCTTCTTCCTCATCATCACTCACTTCCTTGTTGCGCTCCTTCTGTACGAGCAGCTTGATGGGGTAGCCAATGAACTGAGAGTGCTTCTTCACAACCTCCTTGACCCGCTTCTCCTCGATATACTCAGCCTGATCTTCCTTCAAGTACAGGACGATTCTCGTGCCACGCCCAATGGAGTCGCCGGGGTCTGGGCAAACCGTGAAGGAGCCTCCAGCTGAGCTCTCCCACCTGTACTGCTCGTCATCGTTGTGCTTAGTGACGACCTCCACCTTGTCAGCCACGAGGTACGCGGAGTAGAAACCCACGCCAAACTGACCAATCATGGAGATGTCAGCGCCAGCCTGCAGAGCCTCCATGAAGGCCTTGGTGCCAGAGCGGGCGATGGTACCCAGGTTGTTGACCAGGTCAGCCTTTGTCATGCCAATACCAGTGTCCATGATGGTCAAGGTGTTCTCCTCCTTGTTGGGGATAATCTTGATCTCCAGATCCTTCCCACTTTCCAGTTTGCTGGGATCCGTCAATGACTCATACCTAAAAGCAATGCACAGAAGTTGTTAATGGTGACATAATAGTAAATAATTCTGTTGCAAATCATCTTATCAATAAAGGCACACCAAGCAATTCAAGGTAGATGGCAAACAGGCAAATGCACAGACTTAGCAGTTTAACTCACCAATTCTTCTAAAATGTTATCTAAGTCCAGTAAATTTAACATTTCATAAGAAGTTCCACAGTTGTCCATGTAATAATTTCACTGACAAAATAGCCTACTGTGCGTGTGAGGTACAGGATCATTCTAGAATGTTACAAATATAGGAGGAGGAAGACTGTCAGGTTGGCCTGTCAATCATGTAATAAGTCTGAGAGCTGGTAGATTTCAATGTTTTCTTTTTTCCCCCCCATAAATACATGTGTAGACTATGTAGAATGAAAGCAACATGACCATCTGAAAATTACTAACAAACTAAATTTTGCTACATTTCTTCATCGCAATCCTTCTTTGGCTATGGCCGCCAGTATTGGGCCATTCTAAATAATTATTGATAGTGATAGAAAAGCTAAAATCGTTGGTGATATTCAATAAAAATCAATTTCAACTGGAGAAAACTCCACTACAAAATTATCAGTTGAACTGTTGGACGTAAAATCTCCCCCAAAATGGATAACAAAGGCAAAATTCTACAAGACATAATTTTCAGCTTAATAAAAATCTCTAGCAATCTACGCCTTCAATAAAGTTTATTCAACAATTTGCTTCAATATATTTGACATTACTATTTCCTTTTCTTTTTGTGCATAATTTGCAAATTTGCATGATCATAGACGCGGATCCCGAAGATTCTAGACCTTTCCACGCCAAGGACAGCTGCGCGCGTTCAGACCACGTGGTCGCCGGAAATGAATGGAATGAAACTCGCGGCACATGGCGCGGCGTCAGGCGAGACGAGTTTTCTACTCAAACCTTGGTGTTTTACCAAGGTAGATTCTGCCCCCTGTAACATATTCATCTACAAATAATATCTAGAAAGAAAGGCGTCCTTTTAGTGAAATTGAACGAGTAGTCCCCGAGCAGCGATAATTTTTCAGTCGTGTAGTGGAAGCGTTGGAGAACATGTGGCCAAGGAGGTTGTGACAAAGGAACAGGCAAGGCAAATCAGAAAGACTGTGTAACGTTACATGTGTCGCGACGTCGTGTAGTTGAAAGTAAGACTAAGGGCTCGATTGGAGCAGTTTAAAAGCGAAAGATAACCCTAGATATGATTCACAACACTACAATAAAACAGTTCCGTACCTGATTTTGTCGAGGGCATCAGAGGAGTTGGAGATGAGTTCCCTGAGGAAGATTTCCTTGTTGGAGTAGAACGTGTTGATGATCAGGGACATCAGCTGAGCAATCTCAGCCTGGAAAGCGAAGGTCTCCACCTCGGAGTCGTCCATAACCTCCGCTGCTTGTGTTTCCTCAGGCATGGTGATGATTTTCTGCTCTTCTGGGGAGAGAGTTTGAACCTGACTGTTAGGTCGCTATGGCTTGTACTCAAATGTGCCTGGCTGAGTCAGACCACGCTTTTTATATCGGCTTTCAATTTCCGGTTTCCAGAAGGTTCTAGAAGGTTCTACTGCTTCCGGTGGCATCACAACGATCAGATCATGGTTACTTGTTTATAAAAACAACATGTTATTCATTAACCATCATGTCTGTCATTAGAGTAAAATGAATGATATATGAACCATTGGCTAAAGACTCAAATTAGTCGCCAATAAAAGTTATTTTTTTTCGTTCTGCTGCTCTCTGTCGTTGTGATCTCGCGAGAGGAAAAAAAGCAGATCTATCTGGGTGCGAGATTCGACGAGACAGCATCCGGAAGTGGTGGAAAGTGTGCGCGCGCGTCGGACACTGTGTGTACCCTTCTAGACGCTTGTAGATATATAAGATTTCCCATTGATATCATTCATTTAATTTCTACTGCACGCACACTTGGGGTTCCCGAGAATGGACTACGGACACGACGAAGGGCCTGGATTCGTAGGAATCAGATTCTGCCAAGAATGGTTAGTGCCACAGCCCCCCTCCCCACTGACAAAGAATTTCTGTTTTTCTCTAGATAGTCCTGAAGTCACTTAGGTAAAACTGCATTATTGGATATTATTGAGCTAGGGGGTTAGAATTGTACGTGTAGTTTGTTGCAGATATAACTGTCGTGAGTATAACCATGGAGGTTGTTATAATACCTTTGCTCGGGAAGAAGGCGACGCCTGTAGATCGATCCCTATCTTCACACTTGCAGAGTGTACCTCTCGCTCTCCCATAGTTTGTCAAGCTTTGTTTTAAACTCATTTACATTTACTCATTATTTTTATATCATTATAATAATAATAATGTATATAATGACATAATTTTTTTTTCTTCATTTTCAGCAACAACATGCTGTATCCTAAAGAGGACAAGGAGAACAAGATATTACTTTATGCAGTAAGTATTGATGGTATATTGCAAAATGTTACAAGATTTACCTGTGCCCCCAGAAGACAAATACACTTAGTTTGAATCAGGTAACAACTTTAGATCACAAAAAAGCTCAACTTTTTATACAGCAGCAAGTCATCTAACTCCTCACAGACTATCGATTTGCTATGGTTTCTTCTTCATACTGTACTTCTTACAAGACTCACAAGGTTCTATGGTGCCAGATAGGCATCAAAATATGCAAATCAGATAAGTCATTTCGAAATGGCATACGTTGATGAAGATTAGACATCTATTCTAGGGAATAAATTACGACACTGACGAAATATAGTTGATACTATCTGAAACGTCTGACTGTTTCCAAAATCATATCCAGTTGCTTGATTAACTACTTTTTGACATCCATGGGTGCACGAGCATCACTGATTCCATGGCTATGCAGCTTTATGTCTAACCGCAGACAGCGTGTCCGGTATCAAGATTCCATGTCCGACTGGGAAACCCTAACGTCCGGAGTGGCCCAGGGGACCTTACTTGGCCCACTGGTGTTCCTAGCCATGATCAACGACGCCACGTCCACTACCAATAACCCTCACTGGAAGTACGTGGATGATTTAAACCTTGGAGAAGTTAGGATAGGGACAAATCCATCCAATCTTCAGACCGACCTTGACTCTCTTGACACTTGGTCTGAACAGAACTCTATGTTGCTTAACCCCAAAAAATGTAAAGCAATGCACTTTTGTTTTATGCGTATTCCCCCGGCGATGCCTCCTCTAACCCTCGGTGGACAGACACTTGGCATCATCACACAAGCCAAACTACTCGGTTTGCACATCCGGTCAGACTTGCGGTGGTCCGATCAAGTTGATGTCATGGTGTCAAAGGGCAGCAGACGGCTGTATCTCCTCAGTAGGCTTCGTCGAGCGGGTCTCACTTGCGCTGACCTCATCACCGTGTATTGTGGATACATAAGACCTACATTGGAATATGCTGCCCCGTGCTGGAACGCAGGGCTCACAAAAAGTCAATCTAACAGTCTAGAAAGAATCCAGAAACGGGCTTGCAGAATCATGTTGGGGAGCCAGTACTTGTCGTACTCTGAAGCCCTTATCACACTTGGCCTCCAACGCCTGTCAGAACGCAGACTGTCTCTGTGCCAGGACTTTGCCCTTGCAGTATCCAAATCTGCAAGGTATGCCCCCTGGCTGCCCCCAGCCCGCAACCAGCCATACAGCATGCAGCTCAGGCGCACCCGGCCCTACAAACTGCCAACTGGTACTAAACGGTACCTCACCAGCCCAGTCCCTTCAATTTTGAACATTCTGAACGCACTATAAGTAACACTGAAGTTGAACTGTGCTTCAGATTCTCTCTGTACCCTTGTCGATTGTCAGCAGTGAATAACTGACAGTGTTTGTACAATATTTTATTCCGATGTAAATAGTTTAAACGATTTTTAAAAGTGACATAGTTTGTATATGACAAATATGTATCTAGCAGTAACTCGTGTACATGTACTTGTCGAAAATCGCACTCGTAATTTTAGTTATATATTGAGTTTGCATCTAAGCCACCATTGTGATTGAAAAGCTGCACAATTCAGCCTCCTCTGGCGGCTGCAAGGTTGCTTTTATCTCGTGTCATTTATATTTCTGTGAAACGAATAAACCAGTCTACTACTTTATTATGGCATACTTTTGACATCAATTCTGTCCTGTGCATTGTGGAATTATCAGCATTCAATAAGCTCTAACCTGTATTTTTTTTTGTTTCAGTGCAGAAATTGTGACTACCAACAGGTTGCAGACAACAGTTGTATCTATGTCAACAAGATCATGCATGAAGTAGAGTGAGTGTCAGAGTTTTGTCAATTTTCCACATCCAGGATAAACTACTACTCGCCTGTGATAACACAATCTCTCACTGGCAGGGATTAATTTGTAACTGTCTGGCAGGATACCAGGAGCACCATTTAGTCAGGCTAGGTTAAAACTAGCTGTCAATCCAGGGATCAACGTCCCCAGCATTTTTATTTATTGCATGTTTATTTGTTGAATCAACCTGCTGATGCACCATTGTAAATGTAATACTAGTGTGATTCTTCAGTTAGCTTACTGTTTATCTTGCAACTGACTTTGATTGAATTATCCACCTTATTTGGTACCCAACTACCCATATAAAGGCAGATTGATCTTAAACCCTATAGTAATCTGAAGTAATCATAGAAATTTTATCAAATGTTTATTCCACCCTAGAAACTTATGTACAAGTAGAATTTTCCATTGATGCAAACTTTTTGAAACCAAACTGATGGAGTTTTTCTTCTCCTTCTCAGCGAGCTGACTCAGATTGTAGCAGATGTTGCTCAAGACCCTACCTTACCTCGCACAGAAGATCATCAGTGTCCAAAGTAAGATTCTGAGAGACCTAATGACAGGCAAAACGCAAAGTACAATGTTAAAATGGCATTTGACCAAGCTTGGAGATATTTAATTATGATCCAAGGCAATATTGACTGTCAGCCTATATACAATTGTATATTGTCAATTTCATTTTCAGGCCAGTAACTACAGTAATAGATTTAGATTAGAATATGATACTAGTACACAGTATATGATAAAAATATGCAACACTTCTTTCCATGAATAGCTTCATCAAGTTGGTATGTCACTGACTATATAACCCCAGCTTTATTTTCACCGACAATTCTGACTGGTTCACACTGCTTCTGTACGATGTGAACCAATCAGAAGTGCCCAGAGGAAGGTGATGGAAGTTCACAGAAATGTCAGTGAAAATAAAGCTGTGGTTGTCTCTTTATTTTGCAACACTTCTTGTTTCTAACACGACAAGATGGCATACCACGATTTTTATGAACTAAGATGATGCTACATTTGGGTCTTGTTATGTGGTGACCATTAAGTATAAAAAAAGGCTCTAGTATTCAAGAGATACAATTGAGATACAAATGTATTCAAGAGAGTCAGTGTACCACCACATTCATTAAGTGTTCTCCCTTCTCTGTTTACAGGTGTGGTCACAGAGAAGCAGTTTTCTTCCAGTCACAAACTACAAAAGCAGAGGTAAAAAGATTTCTGTGACTTTCTGATTAAAAAAGCTAAAACTACACCGTACCTTGTATGTATAAATATATATATATATATATATATACATGTTTCAACTTCAACATTATTGCCATGAACCTCTCTTGTTTTGGAAAACACAGTACCATCTAAATTCTAATGTATCACTGATAATTGTCGATTATAATATAAATGGTAATTACATATATGTTGTTGAAACATTGATGCCTACCTATTACATTCTATTCCTATAACCAAGGAGCTTTTATAAGCTCTTTGCTATAACATTCCATTTTTCTCTGCAATATTTTCCTTCACAGGATGCCATGAGACTCTACTATGTATGTACAGCTCCAAACTGTGGACACAGGTGGACTGAGTAATGCACCTTCAACCAGGATACATTAAGTGTTCATTATTAGTTTCAGTGGATTTAGTTTCTCCACAGAGCTGAAGATATTTGTTGGATTGTAACATTCATAGCATGGCATTTGTCCAACTAATACTACTACATTTGTAGACAGTAGTAATGTACCAAAACCATGGACTGGAATCATGCAAAGTGAATTTGTTGCCTAGGTGCATTTGGCCTTTTCTACCCTTTGATGCCAATTTTTCCTTTCCTTGAAGAGTAAGAGAATGTAACTTTTTATGTTTTTTTTTAGTGCAACACAGGTCAACCCATAGAAGTAACATTGATGCCTTTATCTCACAATATATAGATGTAAATGGAACTTTCTGGAGCATTGTGAATACAGTAAACAGCATATGCATCACCATTACTTTGTATTTACCTTGCAAATAAAACTACAATTTGTATCAAACTTAGTGGTGGTTATTCTGTTTGCTGAACCAAAAGGCACCTCACAGGGGTCAAGTCGTCCCTATATTCTCTCCAGACCAAATTTTTATCCCCAAGGAAAGTCAAAAACCAACTCTTTCAAAAATGATTTTATTAGTTTTCCTCAAAATCTCCTGTAACACATTTACATTTGTCTCCAACTTCCCAGACATCAGTAGGGAAGATGTGGTCCTTTGTAATAAGTGTATACATTTATTTAGTTACAATCCGATCCAATATGCATACATAAATAAAGCCATCAGTTGCAATAACAAATCATGCTAGGTGTAATCACATGTGGCTCAGCCTGTTCTTGATATCTACTTGTATCAATAGCTACTGCAGTAGGGAGATATAAAGGAATAATTTGTTATCAGCCTGATGGGCAATAAGGTTATTTAATATGGACACAAAATTCTGGAAGCAACATTCTAATGTAGTATTTATACTACGTGATACAATATGGCAAGAAACCAAACAGTTGTGCAGTAGTAAATATCTACAAAATGAAACAAAAAAAACTGTAACACATGAAAATAATGTTGCTGGCATGACCTTACTGTAAGATGAAAAATATGGTAACAAGTACAATGTACCATACCTGGGAACCTGTTCATATGGCCCGTTTAAAGTCATATGAACAATTATGTGTAGCAGGTAGCATTTTTATCTCACAAAGTGCTACATGTAGCTTGTACTGATATCTACCTAAAAATAAATACATGTACATGCTTACTCTAAATACCATGTCATGCAAGAAAATAGTGTAATAATGTAACCTGTTAACCAAAAACCTCAAAACATCCATCACTCTGAAACTGGTGCCCAAACCTACTATGTCCATGTTCCAGAGTATGTCAATAGTAGAATTCTCAGAATTAGTAATTGTAAGTGGAGATGTTGCATTTTACAACAGTGTTATTCATTATTTTTTAGATTGGATACAAGGACAAGATGGTTGCACATTTCTCAATATATTGAGAGGTAAATGCTGGTGAGGTAGGGATTGGAATGATTTCTAATGAATGGCACAAGTTCTCCCTATGAGACATCTTTTAATGGCATGGAGCTTTTGAGACAGGGCTGTCTTGTACATGTATAAATGAGTTGGCAATTCCAACCAGTTTTTCTCATTAATAGGTCAAGCTTGAAAAAACACACAGGATGTTTCATTCACTTGTAGCGATACATGTTGACCCACTTTATACACCATACTCTATGGCCTGTTGATTGGAAGTCTCTTAAGAAATAAAAAGATGGGACACTTCCTGGAAGAGGGTTCAAAGATTCACATACCGATAGGTCAGAAACTAGTTTTCAGAGATTCTTGGTGGCAGTGAGGAGTGTTACTTCTAGTGGGTCACATTTATACAACAGGTTATAACAGCTGGAACTATAAACCTGACAGTGATTCAGGCTCAGGGTATAGCTATATAAAGAAAAAACAAATATGTCTTAAAAACAATTATGTCTGGGCTTCTGAGAAAACTACTTCAATGCTGGTACATACAGCCTGCCATGTTTTGCATTGGTTATATCTCCAAATTCCGATACACCACAGCATTTCTGTTAACCTGTGTATTTGCTGTAGTTTGTGACCTTTGATACAAGCCAGAATGGCAAGAATGCAGGCCAATGGACACTAAGATACTTTACATGTGGACCAGTCTAGTCTAGTCTTCATAGAAAAGTGGGAGAAGGTATGGCAATTAAAACATACCCAGCTCTACTTCACATTTCTACACTACAACAATTTGGAAAAATATACCTACAACTCCTATCAATATACAAACTATATGAATATCCTAATACAGTGTTGGACGTTCCTGAAATCAGCACCATTAGCCTAATGTAATTACAAAGGACTTTACAGGGTGTAGATGAGACATGTTTAGTTAGCATATCCCTGGGGGTTACCATCAAACTGAGCTCACCACTTATCTGGATACCAGGAACTCCCACTCTAAAGGTAACAATCACAATTTTCTCAGCTGTTTCCTGCAACCCTGTACACACAACACAGTTCCTTCTCTGGTTTCTTCCTTACACCTAACCTGTTCCTGCTCACTTCTGTGATCAAGACAGCCAATTAGAACAACTACTTACTGGTTTAACTGATTAAATCCCATATGCATGGTACAAGTATGCCTTTGAATGGTAGCACATGGTCATGAACATGGTGAGTGCACCTGTCTCCAATACATTATTCAGCATTTACAGCATTCCTTTTGTCACTGTTTACACTAAAATAGGCTCCAGACTTCGCCTGTCTGGGAGGATATTCATCTTCTGTGAAATAACCTGGCTTTAGTTTGCCTTTGATTGCAATGAACAACAACAAAGACATTATCCTTGATCCATCCACACTGCCAAGCTTTTTCATGAAATATCTTGGCCTGCACTTGCCCCAGAAGGGTCATCATGTGCTGTGTATTTGCATACATGTGCTTCTTTCTGATAGTGAGACTTCTGTGACCATGGACATTGCCTCTTCCTGTCCATGTTTTAATCTCTCTAGATCTCTTCACAATTTACTTCCCTATGAGCTCATATTTCGTGATGGTATACTGCTCCTCTCCTAACAACATTTCCAAGGCTGCTAATTTCCTTAAATGAGAACTTCAACTTGCCTAGCCATGCATCAATATGGAAGCAATGTTCCAATCAGTTTCTGGAGGAAATTACCTCTTCCTGCCCTATGTATTACAACTGCAACAGGTCACTTCGCTCTACTTCCAGAGGTGAATATGCGCACAGCCAGGTTTCTATGTCCTTGGACCCAATAGGGAATACATACTTGTGGGTAAGTAATACTACAGGGTTATCAGTACAGCCAGCCACCAAAAATAACACAGACAGTGCTATCTGATCCACCACATGTGGCTTACCAGGGAGTAACTGCTGTATCTAGGGTAGAAACAGTATGATGTGTAACTAGCACCATGGTCAGGTTTTTGTGAGCTATAAGGATCTGATAAG
>NC_049979.1:18425998-18443630 GCF_000003815.2 Branchiostoma floridae | reverse complement strand
ATCGCTGCAGCGGCGTTACACTATGTACATGACCCTATAAATATGTGCAGGAGAAAATAACTTGTCATGAATTTTTACAGCATTCTGGCTGTTAAAAAAGGATGGTCTCACCTCCATCAGTGCCAAACTAAAGATTACAAGATTACTTAATATATTTTGAAAATAGAATCTTTGTCATCATTTATTATTTACACAACTTTTCTCCAAACCCAATGAGCCATTTGCAAGTTTTCTTTTGAGATAGATGAGTAAATAGCCATTTTTTGCTACAGCAATTATCACCAAACTACTGAATTTCCGATATCTAGTTCAATACTTGATTAGCTCAGCAAATAACAAATTCCAGCCTACAAAATCTGTCATATCTAAAATTTCAAACTGAATCAAAGCAACGTAATTACAGTCTTATTTCAGTGTCCACATAGACGTCTTGTCATGTCAGCCAAAGGTTCTAGTTCCCTCTTCTCTACCAGGTTATTCTCAGTGACGAAGAAGTAGAAGTGCTTGTAACAGGTGTTAACATGAGGCTCCCCGCCAATAGCGACCACCCTGTCGAAATGGTGTATGTACACATGTACGAACACCCTGAACAGTCGTGTCAACATCTTCTTACACAGCGGCAAGAAGTTCTTGGGGAATGGTGTGGAAGTGTCCAATGGAAAGATGTTTTCATTGTTGATGTTGGACTCGATCCAGTCCATAAGAAGGGAGATGTACTTGTTGGCAGGAACCATGGTGGGTTTCTTGTAGTTGTGGTCATCAGCCCACCTGTACTCATACCTGCAGGGGAGGGGCATAAAAGCATTATATTGTAAATCATTAGCAGTGACAACTCAACCCAACTCAGATCACTGCTGACAGTTGACAAAACCACTTTACAAGTTATACAATGAACATTTGATTTTAATTTCACATTTATAGACAGTAGAATTCAGCAAAAACTGGGTGGCTAATTGGCCAGGAAAGTCAGTTTGTGGCAAACAATATGCTTAAGTGGCCAATATTCCCCAGAGCAAAATATTCCATTTAATATTTGGGTAAATTTTAACACTTTTTTCAGTTTATCCTGAGCTTCCTGTTGGGTCTGTGAGTCAAAGACAATCTATTCCATGCTCATCATCTGTCCCTGTATGTTTTTTTCTTTACCGAATCCTAAGTCTATATTTTGAGCTAGAGTACCTGTCTAGTAGTTACAACAAACCACCGGTTTGGCTGGTTGATCTCCTGACTGTCATGAGGAGCACATGATTTCTGCATTTCTTATCAGCCCTACATTGATGATCAGGCATGAGTAAGCCTCGTGAAACTAGTAGCTACAAAGAATATTGCCATTCTCAGGCTAGATGCCAGTAGCATAAATATCAACCAGACCACTTACAATGGGAAAGAAGCATGTGGTTTGGGATTTGCAGATTTAAATTAAGCAGTAATCTACATCACAAAGGTCAACAATAGGTGGTGTGATACATCTTGATAAGCTTAAGGACATACAAGCCCCCTTGGTAAACTGCTACCCCAGCAACCTGCTGAGATATTCCTTCTGATTGGTTGACCTTTCATATAGGAGCAGCTGAGGGTGTATTACTAGTAGGAAGATTTATATAATCCCCAACCACATGATATCCTTTCTATGCTGGGGGATTTATATAAATCTTTCTCAGAGGGTTTTGCTCAATTTTATAATCTTTTGGGTGCTACATCTTTTTCAGGTTTATATACCTCACCTATTATAGAAAGGTTTCACCTACATGTGTATCCAAAGTAAGCTAAACCCTGACCTTTATTATGGGGAGACCCAGATCCTGGAAGTGCTGGATTAAATCTACTATACCAACCTGATCATACTTCAAATGTACTAAGACTGACATTTTTTTGTCACCCCACATCCACAAAATCATGTGAAGTATACTGTAACTATGCTAATCACAAATGATTATGTGGGTTCAGGTCGGTGGAATACAGGCTCAGTCCACCAGTAGGGACGGTACAGTAAGCCCTATAACATTAAATATGTACACAATTTATTGACATGTTTGTCAGTATAGTACTGTGTAAACCACACCAAGCTTCTGGTCCTCTGATGTATCATGCTTTGTTATATTTTATGACAAGGCAAAGAATGCCAACATTTTAAGACCTGTATGTTTCTGTCTCCAACATCTTGATGTATGAGGTTACGATAGGTTTGACATATCGCACATTAACAGCTACAATTCTGGTGTTTTGTGTACATGTAAATGATGTATATTGTTACTGTCACATCTGTAGGCCAAAAATATTGTATTGTCACACTTTCTGACAAAGCATACATTAATATATGATGAGAAAAAGCAACGTAAGCTACAGAGTAACCTCCTTGGTATCAGTGAAACTATGATATCGCTACCAACTAACCAAGCTAGTTGGCCCTGACTCCTGTGAAAACACATTTGAGAGATTTTGACTGTATTTATATTTACCATCAAATTTCACGATGTGATCGACAATCATTGGGTCACTTATGCATCGAAGCACTCAGCAGCTAAGGTTACCACCAGCACAGATTGTCCAGTTTACTTCACTACTTGTGTATGTGCCCATGAAAAATTGATCAGACTCAGACATTTTGCCCCAGGCTACCAAAAACTGCAATCAGTCCAATTAATGGGGGAATGACTACATCGTCCCGTGGGTTAGGGTAAAATTGATTTCATTTTGGACAACGACCAAGGCTCTACCCAACACTTTGTCATCACCACAACTGACTTGGACTTGCAGAGATTTTATAACATTACTAAAACTTGCCAAAAATACTTACCAGAAGTCACGACCTTGCAACACTTACGTTACCTGCATACAAGTTCCATCCACATTTGGCATGATTTGTTGTGGTGGTTACGTCCCACATGTTATCGATTGTAAGTTGTGCTAACGACGTGGGAATTGGAAAGTTATAATAATGTTTCCCTGATTTCATGCCTCGTGACGTGCAAGTGTTGCAAATGTTCAAACGTTACGAATTAAAACAATAGGGTGGAACATCTGTAAAAGTCTGGGGTGGTTCCGCCTCCGGACACTTGTCAGTGTAACGTTACAAAATATGAACAATGTTTATAAACCACTCTGTGATTTGTTTTTGTGATTCAAGAACTTGACCCTAGCTCACCTCGGTCCACCTGACATGGTCGGACAACTCTCATCCGTGCAGAAATCACTGATGGTGCCGTAGATGAGGTTTATCCTGTTGAAAAAGTCGACAACGTGCACGGCCACCCAGTCGTTCAGATCCTCCCTGTGTGGCAGCCGGACGGCCTCCCGAAGGTCCCTCCCGCCACTCAGCGTCGCCTGGGCGTGCTTGTGCAGCTGGTACCTCATCGTTCCCTGTTGGAACTTCTTCTTTGGTCGAAAAGTTTTCTCCTTCGAAAAGACCCTCTTCATGTCCTTCAGCCCCGCAGCCATGGTGGAGCGGAGAAGTGTGACAAGTCCGGAAAAGTCCCGCTGGCCAACTCACTTCCAGACCCACTTCCTCATCTCACCACTCGTAATGCTCGCACGCAACAAAACGTACTAGAAAATGTGATCGTACTCCCTTATGATGAATGATAAGGGTCATAGACGTTACGCAATTGCTCTATTAAAAATTAGATAGTGAATAAAATTAAAATTTCATGATCTTTTAAATGTTAATGTACTCAAAAACAAGTGACATAAAATTATTTTCATGTAGCTGCCATCGGCCCGCCACCACCCCTCGGATGACGTCATCAAAAGACAAACACGGAGATGACTGAAGCTGTCGGACATGATGCCAGTAAACGATCGTCACAATATCTCAAATCGCAACGTTGTATTCCAATTTTTCGTTTGTTTTCATCGTTCCACTCATATACACCGATTGCAACGCGAAGCTGCACGGACTGGGCACTTTGACCTGTGTTGACCTCATTACCCCTGACAGAACCAGAACGAGGCTGGAAGAAAATCGAGAGAAGAAATGTTGGGAAGATTGGTCTGATTATTCCTGTTCAAAATGCCACTTTTTGAGACAATAGGACTGGGTGGGGAGAAGACAGCGGTTGTCATCGATATAGGGACGTCATACACAAAGTGAGTGATGTTGATTGGGCGGGTTTTCCCCATCAACTTGATACATTTTCGTGAAAAAAATTGGTTCCTTTCCTTCCAACAAACTTGGTTCTTTGCTGGATGTTGATGGATTTTATTTTAGACCTCATTCTCTTCAAGTCTGCTTTTATGTAGCAGTTTAACTTTAGTAGCAAATAATTCATGTTTCGTGACAGTGAGCTCACGTCGGCATCAACATTTTACGAGCTAGATTTTACTAAAAGAAACCACAGTAGACTCTTGATGGCTTGTACCAAAGAGCTTTTATCAGATTAAAAGCTCCTTGCTTGTACCAAGGCAATACACCTTTCTCACGCGGCGGCCATGATAGATCGAAGAAGAGGTCAATGAGGCAAACAGACAAAACTTATTTCTAAAATCAGGTCCCATTTAGTTTTCCCCCAAACCACACAAATTTTCATGATATAAGATAGAATAATAAATATTACAAGAAGGGTTATGCACCGAAAGATGTAGCAATTTAGAGTAGTGTAGACTGACCCCATAGTCCCTTAAGAGATGCAAAATAAAAACATAATAATGCAAATTTTTAACGAATTTGCAGCCATTCACTTATTGGTCGATTTCCTAATTGGCAGGCTACCATTGGTCGAACTGCTAATTATGATGGACAGCCTTTTGTTTGCCACATTGAACTCGTTTTAGATCTATCATGGCCGCCGCGTGAGAAAGGTGTATGAGGTTTTATATAAACGCTGTGGCTATTGACACACTGAGTGTGCCAATAGCCAAACAGGCTATTGACACACGAGATGCCAACCAGCCAATCAGAGCTTGTAACATGACTTTCCGACAATATTTTACACAGGCAACAGTTGATTAGACATTGTTCGGAAGATTAGACATTGGAATCTTTGAATCTTCGAATGAACAGACGTATTCAAGTTTTGCCCTACATTTGGATACCTGTTAATGCCGTTCCACAGTGTATGTTGACCGTAGCGTAGTGGGGAGAGCGTTGACCTGCGAAGCCATGTTACCAGCTCCGACCCCAGTTCGAATCCGCGCCGGAATTTTTTTTTTTCAATTGTCCTTTTACCTTTTTAAAAAACCCATAAGAATATAAAACCCACCTTTGGGACTTTTTGGTCTGCATTTTAAAGAGTGCATGTTTAGGTACGTTTATTTTTTTTTCAGCCGCAGATCGGCAGAATCCACCCGCTACGTTCTAATTTTGGACGGTACACTTATTTTTTTTTTTTAATTGGACCAGGGACCCATGAAATAATAAAATGTCGGTTTTTCTTTACCATATTTCTGCGGTATTTTTGCTCAAAATTCACGTTTTTTTCAGTCGAAGCGGCGCGGATTTCCCCTCCGCTATGTCATCCAAAGCGGTTACGCGGTACTTGTAACATATCGGTCGATCTCGCTGTGACGCTACAAAGTTCTTTCACATTAAAAATGATGGAAGTAAAACAACAACTATAACTTCGCTTCACTTGTGATATAAGTTTTGAGGCCGCAAAAACTCCCAAACGGCAGGAATTCGTCGGTAAACACAGCTGAAAACCTGTTCCAAAACCGAGCCAACATGATCACATGCGGTGTTTGCATGGTACTAAATATAGTTAGTCATTTGCATACTTGTGACTGGCTACATGCGGCCTTTACCGTAAACGCATGAAAAAGATCGTATTTTGGGTTGATGATGGACACAGAATGCCATTTGTATTTTCAGAGTGTTGACTGTCAAATATAATCGTAAGATTTTCTCATTTTAGTGGTTTCTAGTGTCAAAATTTAAAAAAATAGTGCACTGAGTGTGCCAATAGCCTGTTTAGGCTATTGACACACTGGGTGTGTCAATAGCCTCGCTCTTATATAAAAGCTCATTGCTTGTACATGTTATGTTTTGAAAGTTTATATAATTTGTAATTCTGTAATCAAAATTTATTTAGATCCAAAGAGATTGTAGATGCATAACTCCTTGTGTGCTTTATCTGACAACAGGCTAGGCTTTGCTGGAGAATGTGGACCTCGTGCCATCATCCCCAGTGAGGTGAAACGACAGCAAACAGGAAAGGTAACTGTTCATGTCTTTGTCAAAACTTGAATACGTCTGTTCAATCTCAGGCTTGTGTCTCCTCTTAGTCCTCTCCAATCAGTCAATGATCAAGATATGGTTGTTTTGTGTATGATAATAAACATATATGGATAACAACTGCTGTAATGTAGCATTAAGGTCATTTTTTAAAAGTACATGTGTAACTACATTTATGTAAGAGATGAAGCATTAGTTTACAACCTGAATGTGGTTGATTTACCTATAACACATGCTAGGCTGACTTTTCTGGTGAGTTACTGAAAATATCATGTACAAGTTTTAATGGGGTATTACTTAATGTGTAGTTGTATATGCAAATCTGATGTGGATATATTTTTCCTTAGGTTGTGAGACTAGAAGACTATTACAACACAAACCAAGATGAACTGTTTGCTGTGCTGGTTGAATTTCTACATCAAATGTATTTCAGGTAAGCAGTTCAATTTACCATGTAATCCAGATAGTAAAGCATCATTAGTCTACCTTTGTTTGTTTGTAAGTGTATTTACCACAAAATATCACATCCACACATACATTCATAATTTTTCATTGGTCTGCAATGTGTGATTGGGTCCAATAGCTGGTAGATACCAATATACTGTACGTACCTCATATTATACAATGTTGGATGTTGTTCAAATCTTTATAAAGTCAATCTTTATTCTTAGCATATTAAAATCCAGGTAACTAATCTGCATACTACAGATACTTGCTGATCAACCCCAAAGACCGACGGGTCCTTATAGCCGAGTCAGTCCTGGTTCCTACCAACTTCCGTGACACTTTGGCTAAAGTCTTGTTCAGACATTTTGAGGTGAGCAATACATTGTCATCATTTTTTACTACACTGTCAAACAGGTACATGTATTCCTATTTCTGAGGTTTGTATAACAGGTATGAAATTCATTTTAAGTGTCAGTACCAACAATAAACAACAACTTCCTGACTTGATTGTTATCGCAGTATGGGAGCAAACATGTAGACTAATATGTCCCCTGTTTTTGTATTTCAGGTTCCATCAGTAATGTTTGCTCCCTCCCATATGTTAACCTTGCTGACCCTAGGCATCAACACGGCCCTGGTGATGGATGTGGGATATGCTGACACCCTTGTGCTCCCAATATCCTTTCCTCTCACCAAAGATATGAAATAGCCAGGGAACTTTCTCAATCAAAGGAGGGGGAGATTTTCAGATAGACAAAAAAATATTTGCTATGACAGCATGTGCATCTATCTAAAGTCTGGAAATAGAAGGAAGAAATACATTTGAAATATTTAGATAACTGTGACTTATTGTTACTTATTTTAATCCCAGCAAAAGGATGATCATTGTAGGCCAGTTCTGCTTGTGTGCCTTTTATTGACTCTCGTGAGACATTTCCCATGTTCATCTGCATTAATCCTTTTCACCAATGTGAAATCAAATCAAGCAGGTGTTTGTAATTTAGTTAATGGGAGAAGGAATGATATGAATAAAATGGAAACATATGGATTTTTTAATGTTTTTTTGAAGGATTTCTTTCCTTAACTGTCAGTACATCTATGAGGGTGTGGCAGTGTTGGGAGCATGGCAGAGCTTGCCCCTCGGAGGAAGAGCTATTCACAAGTAAGAGATTACAATTACTTTCATATACCCTTTGGGCCCCGATGAATGTATTTTTTGCACATATTGTGTCAGCTAAATGAACAATAATGATGTGATGCATTATTAGATTTAGTAAACTCTCATGTTTGATAATTTAATTATGTTTCATGTTGCTAGGAGACTAGAATCCCTGCTGCTTGCAGAGTCAACAGTGGCCACAGAAGGAGGCACAGAGCTACCTCTATCATCAATTGTAGGTCAGTATGATAAACAGTCAGTGACATTTTGTTAGAAATTAATGAAGACTACCAAGGTCATATATAAAAAAAAAAACAATGCTTGAAAGTGTATGGCTGTAAGCTTGTTTTGTGTGGTCTATTTATTGTGTGACTTCCCTCCCTCTACTTATTGTAGGTACTGTGAAAGAAGAGATTCTGGAGGACATAAAAGGTTGGTGTGCCTTAACATGCTTTCTTCTAATGTGTTGTATCAGCCGTCGAAGGGCAAAATGTATTGTCATCTTCATTCATTGTTTTATTCAAAACATGAGTTGGCTTTCATCCAGTTGGATCATCGGCCCTTCAACAGTTTACATCTTTTTCTTCTCCCAGTGAGGACATGTTTTGTGTGCAGTATGGAGAGATCAAGGAAGGTCCAGGATGCAGCCATGGCTCAGCTGGGCCTTATCGACCCCAGCCAAGCTGGACAGGTCTGCTCTTGGCTTTGATATCATCATGCTCATGCCAAGTAACTTCTTAATCTAGACAGTAAAGCAGCAATTGTGCTGCATACAAATGGGACATAATAAATTATAACTGTTTTAACTGTCTGTCAACAATTATTTGTTGGTGAGCCCTTATAGCATAGAACTAATTTAGACCAGTGTCAAGCTTGACTTTAGCTCGACAAATAAGAACACCCGTATCTCAGCTCATATTAAGCTTGATGAACTGTATGCCTGTTCATAACTTGAAAACATAAAAGGGAATTGCATCTTTGTGTACATTGAATATATAAATACATGGTGCATCAGGAAGATGTTTCAGGAATCTGCAATATCCTAGTGTCAAGTGTACATATATGACACTATGTGGAATATTTACCTGTGCTGATCTTTTTCTACACTTCAGCCCCCCACACCACCACCATCTGTAGAGTTCCCATTGGATGGAGCCAAAATCCTCAAAATCAATGGATCCATCAGGTAAGGACAGTTTTTATTTCAATCATTGTTAAATTGCAATTGTAGAATGATTTCAAAGTACAAGTTGATTGGTCTGTAGTCGTGTTGTTTAAGGCAGTTTTCTTCTTTATTTCAATTTTTTTTTAAATAACTTGTTCTGGAGTATCCTTTTGAGTTGAGTATTTTGTCTCTTTGCCTTGGCTATCTGGAAGCTTTAACTGACACTGCTTTATTTTTTCTAATTGCTTCTTTGCATTATTTTTTTACAACAGAGAGTCTGCCACAGAAGTACTGTTTGAGCAGGATAATGAACTACAGTCTGTTGCAACACTCATTCTGGATGCCATCATTAAGGTAGGGTGTACTAACACAAAATTCCATGGATCATTGCCCATTTTCTTGCTGTCACAAAAATGTTTTCTATAAAATTGTAAAGTACGTGTTGTACTCATGAACTGAAATGTATTTACAGAGTCCCATTGACACCAGGAAAGAGCTGGCAGAGAACCTGGTGGTTACAGGTGGTACTGCCCTGCTGCCAGGCTTCTTGCACCGTCTAATGCAGGAGTTAAACTCCCTCAGACAGTCTCCGAAGTACAGCAGCAAACTAGCTTTTGGCTCCTTCAAGATACACACCCCTCCTGCTCAACCCAACTGTGTCCCATGGCTTGGTGGTAAGTGATTAAATAGTCAAATCATATTTCTCACCATGTCATTTGTTGACTTACGACAGGAGACACCATAATTGACATTTAATATACAATTGTACCGGTACAGGCACTACCAGTAGTAAGATACAAGCAAAAGAAGCCTGTGAAATGATGTAGTGTATCAAAGTTAGATTTTAAAGATATGCGAAAGAGGAAACAAATTTGGAAATGTGGCAGAGCTGATAGAGTCTGTTTTGTTCACAAGTACATTTTGTATGTACAGTTTGTAGATACCCAAGTATGGTGATGCATTTATTTAGGAACTTTTTCCTTTATGTCACTCTCCTCTTACTTAATATTGAGAGCACTTTGACAGTCAATTAGTTTTAGATGTAACACAATATTTATAACTTCAACTTTCAGGAGCCATCTTTGCCGCAACCGAAGCCCTAGCATCCCACTCCTTTACCAAGGACATCCAATATGAAGGTCCCCACATCCCTGACTGGTGTTCTCTTAACAACAAGGACTTCTTCACAGAGGGAGTGGTGGAGAAGACACCTGTCTCTCTGCCAACTTTAAGAAAAACTCTTGAGGCCATCAAGAGTAGTACAGGGTTAGGGGCAAAGGGGGGCAAGGAATCTGGGAAAGAGTCTGGCAAAGGGTCAGCAGCAACCACAGTGAAGCTGGAAACAAGTGGGGAAAGCACAACTTAGACAGTTGTTGTCACTGTTGATGTGCTATTACATTTGTTAATATTCCAATATATTTTGTAAGCTGTTACTGCTGGCATGACCAGGTATTGTGGCAGAATTTTGGCATGGATGTGACATGGCAGTATTCTGATGTAACCTTCTGTTCAGGCAACATAGCCAGTGAGAGAATAGCATTTTGCTGGTTCCTTAATGTTTTGCATCTGTCTTAAGATTAAGCATGTGGTGATGAAAGTAGGTAAAGAGATGCCAAAGTAGTCTTTTTTTCTTCCTGTGAGTCCTAAATAGAAATCATAACATGTAAGAGCTTCAAAGGTTTAATTTCCAGCAGCTGAGCAAGAAATATAATGAGAATGTAGGAGGGCATGAACCTCTGGGTGCCATAATATCATCACATGAAAAAAAACTTACAGAGGCCTTCTCAAGATTGTTTTGAACAGCTGTGTCTGAAGTGTGTGTACCTCATGTTGCATTGGTACAATCCTTTATTTCTTACTTCTTTTTCTCTTGTGGTAGTACAATGTATTATGGCATCTGGTGGAATTTTGAGAGTTGATGTTACATCTATAATACCGGTACTACAGCCTGGTTGATGACAGTGTGAGCTTTCTTACTTAAGGCACATGAAGTACCATCAGAATAAAAAGAACATTGCCATCTTCTTTTTCTTTGAAAAGTATTATTGGAAAACGTTTTGTATTTGGATGGAGACCATATAGAATAATAGCTTGGCCATTCTTGCATGATTCTGGTATAATTGAAATGTACATGATTAGTATGCCTGGGTATTGGTACAGCATACCGATACAAAACTTGTTTTTTCTCATTGGACCGGTCCAGAAAAACGACCTGAAAAAATTAGGTGACCGGATGTTGGACTTAATAGGAAATTAACAGATTATTTGATCAGGCATTCACACGTTTTAAGGGGACGCGATAGTGAATCACAGGAGCCGATGCAACTTGATTGGAAGAGGCGTTTATTCCATGATGTTCACTCAATCACAGCCATGATAGAAGAGGGCGAAGAGGATCATGGGATCCATGACAGTCAAGGCAGTGACGTCACTAACTCATTAACATAACCCAGTGGCGCTGGATTTCTGGTACCCACCCCTATACATGATAATGTCATCTCTCACCCTCAATTTGATTCTTTAGGACATACATTTACATGACAGTCTCCTCAGGAAAGTTTCATGATCAAGATTGAAGTAACTAACTTCTCATAAATCTCAATGTTAACTTATTCCTAATTGAATGGGCAACTATGAATCCCTAGCAACCTCTCTTACATGTAACATTAAATGTTGAGAAAAATAACTACATTCAGCACAATAAGGTAAGAAACTTAAATTTGATCAATCTGACAGTCTGTTATCTCTAACACACGTTATCAATTGTACAGTTCTACATATCTAACGTTAGAAAGCTTAATCCATTACCCTTAACATTGAAACCATATTTTTCATGATTCTACGTTCAAAGGTCATACGCCATAGATATGCACTACTGTGTGTCGCAACATGAAAGTAATGTTACCTACCTACCTACCTAGTCCCTAAGTAATGTTACCTAACGTTTATATACTGCCAAATTCCTCAACCATCACAGTGTCTGACATTGGAAGGGGAATCGAATTTTCAGCTTTTATCTTGATAAAAGCTACTTGATCTTCCAAGATTCAGTGTCAAAATCTAGCCATTACTTTAAAGGGACCATTGATTGTGTGGTCAACTCATACGATCATGACGATAAGGGAGCTTTCACATAATCATGATAATCTTCTTAGACTTACCGATCTACGGGTGACGCAAAACGTGTAACTGATTTCTTACGGCCCACGCAGGTAACCAATCAGCTCTCTGGGGAGAATAGCGTCACAGGATATGATAATTAGCTTCGGACCAGCGCGGATTTGGTCCAATCCACGACCGGTAAACGAATGCTATTTCCGTTAATCCGGGCTTTTAGTGGGGCTAAAATATCATCTGGAAGCGCCTGATTGAAGTATTTTCTACTATAGACTCATTTTCCCGGCGATTCTGACCAAAAATTTGCGAAAATCGTGACGAGAATTCAGGGTAAGCTGTACCCAACAGGCACTACTACCGATCCAAGATGGCGGAACCCACGAGCGAGGAAGATGGTGTTTCTCTGAACAATGTAAATAGTGCTCCGATGGATGTAATACAAGAAGGCACTGTTTCAACGGAACCCTCTGACAGTGAGTCTGTCGTGTCTAAGACGTTTGACAAGATGTCTAACTCATTGGTTACTGTTTCGTCGAGCAATGGCGATCAAACTACTTCGGTTTCCGCCGACCTACAGGGTACGCTTACCGAGGATGTTATGACAGAGTACGTAGAAACGCCCACCCCAGTGTCGTCCGACCTGACGTCTTCTGCAGTGAGTACTATTCTAACAGATGAAATGACTGGAGGGGAAGGGAACGGGGTTATGTACGTTCAGGGTACTGGGATGGTCGGAGAAACGCAGCTAACCCATGAAGAGGCCAGGCTTCTGGAAGAACAGGCCCAGCAGCTAACGGAGGAACAGCAGGCAGAGCTACTGCAGCAACAGCAGAATGACTTATTGCAGCAGCAGATCTTTGACCAGCAGACCATTGTCCACCAGCAAAATCACATCATAAACGAGGAAGGTGTGACACATGCACTTATCCAGTCACAGGAGCAGCAAACGCTGGAAGGACAGGTGGTTGACCAACAGACAATAGCTTTGGATGAACAGACACAGGCATTGCTCCAGGAACAAATCAATCAGCAGCTAGCAGAACAGGAAGGTTCAGTAGTGATTCAAGATCAGATGCAGGTACTGTCGGACAGTGGACAGTCTACAGGACCTGTACAGGACATACAGGCAAGTATGCAGCCACAGGTAGCACAGACCACAGTAGGCACAGGTGTTCAGGTGGCAACGACATCACAGTCACTTGGGCAGGCATCACAGGTGATACAGCAGGTGGCACAGGCTGTAACACAAACTGCTGCACAACAGTCTACTAACCAACAGTCACAGGCCAGACAGACTATAACAGTTGGTAACACCACATACATTCTCCAGCAACCTACCCAAAAACCTGCAGGTGGACACACTGTATATGTCCTGCAGAAGCCTGGTCAGTCTAATGTACAACAACAGGTACAAACGGTGACAGCGGCTCCACCAACATCACAACCAAATGTACATGTGGTACCACAGACTGGTTCTGGTAGTGCTAACAGTAACACAGGTAAACAAACAGTGTACCTTATTCACAGAACTGGGCAAAACACACAACCGATCCAAATTCTACATAAGCCAGGACAACAAATCCAGTACATCATTGCTCCACAAGGTCAGACAGTTCATATTGCCCAGCCAACAGGGGCTACACAGGTGTTACAACAGCAGGCACAGCTAGTGCGCCAACAACAGCAAGTGCTAGTGATTCCTCAGAACCAGCCAAAGAAAAGAGGCCGTAAACCAAAGGCTGCTTTGGCTGAAAAACAGAATGGAGAAGTTGATGATTCTGAAGATAAAGAGAAGAAACCTCACAAACAGATGACAAGATCAGGACGAGTCTCCAGACCACCATCCTACAGAGTCAGAGACTACAAAGTTATCAAGACAGAGGACTTGGCAGACAGCCAAGACTCCTCTGAAGGGGAGTACTCTGACTACAGCCCTGATTCAGATGATGATGCTGCAAAGCTGTCCAAAGACGACAAACCGTATGTTCCACTGATGTCAGAAAAGCCCAGAGGCTGGAAGTGTGAGACCTGTGAGAAGGCATACATTGGTAGAGCAGGACTGGGACGTCACTATAGACTGTACCCTGAACACGGGCACTTGGAGCCAGAGGAAGGTGATGAGAAAACACCTGGTACTCCGGTAGAAAAAGACAGGCGTTCCCAAGGCAATGCTGATGTTTTATCTTCACCTATAGGAACTGTCACCAGCTTTTCTGGTAAGTTTCTTGTCTTCCTTACTCCATAATTAATGCATACAGTAAATACAAACATTTACATCTTGACCAGGATGTCTTAGGAAGTCTAAATACTCTATTTTCTACATCATTAGGTTTGTATGCATGAGCTCTATTACTACTAGTATTAATGTAACTCAATGATGATGGGGTTGGTCTGATGATATTGTTGTAGTCCATTTTGTATGAAACAAGCCAAGGAGGTTATAGACCATCTTGCTGAAACCCTGCAGATTGCATACCCATGTGGAATATAAGTCACAATAAGTGCAATTTGACATAATGTAAAACAGTTGTATTGGGTTACTAATTTGTTTTCACCTGAACAGCCTGAGATACATTTTATAACAAAGTGGAATTGTTTTCTGTCATCCAAAACTGCTTCATCCTTAATGTCAGATGATGATGCCATTATTTATTGGTCTTTCTAGAAACCTCTGTAAAATGTTTTCTCGGATCTGATTTGTTACATAGTTAGAAGGTAACCCCAACAGTTCTTGATATCATCTTCATTGACTAAATTTAGGCACAATTGAAACAAGCGGACCCCCACCACAGACACCCAGCACCGCATCCAACAATCGGGCGGCAGTAGGTAGTGAGACTCCTGTCAAGAGGGGACCAGGCAGACCCCCCACACAGCATGGTGAGGCCAGAAGAAAGGCCAAGTTCAGAGAGGTACAGTATTGAAATTTGAATGACTTGTTACTAGTATGTGTATTACTAAAGCAGCCTCTCCTATGGATGACAACTCTTTCCTATCTTTTGAGCTGTAGAGTAGCCTAGTGACTTTTGCGTCCATCTGTTAAACTTGAAGACTTGTAATAGCTATTGATATCATTTTGTAAGGACAGAACCTGTTTTACTAGTGACTTGGTGCAGATGTCCTTGAACTGTTGTGATGATGATGATGATGATGATGATAGAACTATTGATTATGTGCATAATTTCATGGATAGAGGAATGAGAAAGTTTGTATCTTCCTGTCAGCTGTTGAAGCAGATGAATGATGAGGAGCTGATGGAACTGGCGCTGCCCCGCCTCACCAAGGCCATCACGCTCTGGGAGTTCCTGCTCATGAAGGTGGAGCGAGGACGGCCCTCAAGGTCAGCATGTGTTACAGGATATTTCAGATTTTCAGTCTGTACATTAGGTAAACTGTAGATCAAACGTGTAGCCTTTCTTATGGAATGGATGGTTCAGAATGAACACCACCCGTGTCATCAGTGTGACGTAATGGTAGCCTAAGGGTGTTTGGGCCAGACCCTCGAGTTCCTGTGTTTGATTCTCCTGACGTGCCTATTTGTTGCCCATAAGTTGTGCACTTAACACATGCAGTTTTCCTCACTTCACTCAGGTGACAGTGAGTACCCAACTGCCATTAGGGATGTCCTTCGAATAGGACAAAATGTAGGTCCCATTTTGGAAGAGAGCCACACCATGAGCACACAAAGGAACCCACCATACTTCTCGAAAAGAGTAGAGGTCTTTCCCAGTGTTAGAAGATCAAATAGATCTGTCCGGATATGCAGCTTGTGTTGTTTAGTAGAAACCTGGTGTGTTACTCCATGAGGTAGTTTATTGGGTATGCAATACAAACAGGATAAAGTGAATATGTCATTGTCATTTGCTGATGTTCCTTGAAAGAATGGATAGTAGATGATAATGACTGTAATCCTTTTTTCTAAATCTGTTATTTGTGTAGAGCCCATTTCCCTGATGTGTACCAGGAGTACGAGGTTCTGCACAAACACGTGCAGAAGATGGCAGAGGAGTACATGTTACAGCAGCCAGCTGTCACACCAAGCCAGCCCAGCCTGGTCATACAGAGTGAGACTGTGGCCAAGTCTGTTGGTATCACACCAGAACTTCTACAGGTGAGAGTTACGTCTAGTATGCTATTAAAGGGGCATTCCACTCCAGAAGCGAGTATTATTTTCTGATAGATGAGATTTTTTGGGATACTAATACACTCGACTTTTCGCAAAGTTACCTGATTTGTCTTTTAGACAATATTCTTTTCTAAATTAGAGCACCCCCATGCGGACCCGCTTCTAATGTACTGCGCTGTATATGAGTTCGCGACTTCCGTCACACCTTCTCGCTAACGGTAGTCGGGATAAGCTTGACAAAGCAGTCAAGTGATAATCACACATGTAGGGAAATACAAAAAACGTTTGAAGACTATATCATCTTGGGATGGGGATATTTGGCCACTTAACTATAAGGAGTTGAAAGTCGGTCAACGTAAAATGGCGGCGCCAAAACTGCTTGTATGGCCGACGTTGGGCACAATTTCTCGCTAACGGTAGAACCGCTGAGCGAACGAAAGTGGTAGGGTGGCTATCGGACGTTTAGGAAGGAACACACAAAGTTTGAAGCTCAGCGGTTCTTGGAATCCAGAGATGTGGTCACTTTTGTGGATCATTCTTCTCTAAAAAGGCTACTTTTATACATCAACAAATTACTACAGAATGACCCACAAACGTTCTAATGACGTTTGTGCACACACATACAGTCTACTCAAAAAGTGATCCTAAAACATCATAGTATCGAAATCTATACTAGTACTAACCGGTACCTGTTCCCATGGTCAAAGCCACGTCCTCCCTCAGCAGCGCACAATGCATTGGAAGGGTCCTCAAGAGAATTCAAGAACTCGTTTGCTACAATGTTCCCTCTTCGTTTAAGCTTAAACTTGTGGTAAATTTGACCAAACAAACTTGATTCAAACATAATTATTTATTGTCTGAGGAATAATAATACTCGTTTCTGGAGTGGAATGCCCCTTTAAAGTTACCTTCTTGCAACTTGAGTGCTAATAGCAAGCAGGAAACATGGCTCAATCATTGGGATTTCCTATACATGCGTATATCTGTATTTAGATAGACCTTATGCAGAACAATGCTTGGTGATGTTTTATGGTGTCCTTACCAATTCTAAGAAAAAATTGCTGTGGAAAGTGTATGACTTATTGCAAGATCAATATGAGGGTCTGAAGAATTATACCTCATTAACTCGACCTTGTTCGGGAAGTACCTTGTGCAGTATTGCTGGGAATCGCTAGATGGTGCACAAAAGGAAATTTTACAACTTTTAACAGGCCAAGCAAGCATAGATTGGAGTAAATGCTGGTGTCACTTCACTGTATCAGATTCCCATTAATATACATGTATATTTCATTCCCTTGTATTTGTCTATTGATGTTTTCCTCAGAAGGGAAAGGAAGCCGCACAGGTACAAGCCTCAGACTCCATTCAGTACAAGTTATTGGTAACAGATCCATCAGATGCCACCCACACCACCCATGAAAGAAGAGTTGTTGAAGTAGTCTCTCCAGG
>NC_049979.1:18424120-18425898 GCF_000003815.2 Branchiostoma floridae | reverse complement strand
AAGAGGGCGTGACCCTGATGTCACACCCAGGTGCCACGGTAACACAGATTGCAGATGGACAGTTCCTGGTGACCAATCCAGATGGCTCAGGCATGAAGATTGACGCTCCAGGGTTCACAATAGAGGCCATCCAGACATTACTAGCACAGCAACAGATCACTATGCATGAGTAGATCAAGCAGCAAATCAGCAAATATGTACTCTGGCATCTATAAAAATCAGCTTTCAAATGTTCAGGAAATACTAAGGTGATATTATCATAATATGTATATATATATAATTCTCTCTTTCGTTTTTATTCTTATTGTGTCTGCAAAGCTTAGAAGGTATAGCATGCTATGTAGTACTCCAACTGTTTCCAGCTAATCTCAATGGGAATTTTGAATGATGATTACTAAAAACAATTTACACCTGTCCGTCATATTGTACTCTTTCATTCCAACATGTGGCCAAGCTGCCAGTATCACCAGAGAAACAACAGAAGTAAAATTATTTAGAAGTGGGAGCCATATTCTGGCATGGCACAGCTCCAATTGAAGCCTCATTCTGATGTGGCTTATCAATGGGATGCATGGATTGGTCAGATTAGAGTTAACCCACCCTCAATGGGAACAACCTCAGAAGAAGTACCCTGGAAACCAGACTTTTATCCAGGGCCAGCCGAGAATCTGTCCAGCAGCCAAGGCAGGTCATCCCGAGGACCTAGCTAGACTCTCCCTGCATGACTCTGTAAAGGTCCTCAGGCAGACCTGCCATGGCTGCCAAACAGATTCTCTGCTGGCCCTGGCTGAAAGTCTTATTTCCAGGGTTCTGAAGAAGGAAATCCTTTGAATTACTCTCCTGCAATATCCTTTTAGATCTGAAAATGTGTATTTTGAAATAGGCTACCATTTTAAATGTGACTAACATGTCTAACGATAAGTATGGTATTTAAAGTCTGTATAATAGTGAACGTATGCATGTTTTGGTGCTGTTCTTGCCAACATAAACAATAACTCCCACATTTAGGTAGCAACCTGGCGCTGTAAATAACCAAGATTGTCTCCACTTTGGTGGTGGATTTCTGATTAACAATGCTGTGCTAAACAGCATGTCAGCTGGTAAGGAAGTTGACACCATTTAAATGCATTATACTTTTTATATTTGTATTTCATAACCTGCCTATTGGAATCTAAATGAATTTGACCACATAAGTAAGACTACTGGGCCTCATGATAACAACATCTCAATTGTAATGACATTATAGCCTGTCATGTAAATCCTGTACTTCATGTCCACAGAAATCTCTTCCTCGTTCCTGTGTTTGCATGTACAGATAGTGAAGAGTGGACCATTGGGTATGATGTAGTTCACATTCCATAGTAGGTAGCAGATGATCAGAAATGAGGAGCAGACAGCTGTACATCTACTTCAACCATATGCATGTCTCTCGAGAAACTACGTAGCTATTACGATTTTATCTTCTTGTCCCCTAGATCAGGAGAATGCAGACTTGATATCTGTGGACTTAAGCTCTTTGAAAGATTCCCTGCTGATGTTTTGTTTAATGTGCTTAAGGCATGGCATGTTAAGGAGTAAAACTAACTGAAACTTCCCCAAATATGCAAATGTTTTGTATATGTCTTAATCTAGTACAATCACCATGGTTCTGTGAACTATATGTACAGTCTGCCAGGTAGCCGCAGCACTGTTTTCATGTTACATTTAGTTAAAGTAGAGTTGTTAAAAAAGTTGAATGGGTTTTGCTACCTTAGGTGTACCTGTTGCCCAACATACAG
>NC_049979.1:18405705-18423212 GCF_000003815.2 Branchiostoma floridae | reverse complement strand
TAAGGCATGGCATGTTAAGGAGTAAAACTAACTGAAACTTCCCCAAATATGCAAATGTTTTGTATATGTCTGAAATCTAGTACAATCACCATGGTTCTGTGAACTATATGTACAGTCTGCCAGGTAGCCGCAGCACTGTTTTCATGTTACATTTAGTTAAAGTAGAGTTGTTAAAAAAGTTGAATGGGTTTTGCTACCTTAGGTGTACCTGTTGCCCAACATACAGTTGTGATGATTTACATATGGCAGCTTGGTAGCTTGTTTGTACACTCCTGTTTAGTTTTAAGTTCTCTACTTGATGCTATGGCACCTTACTGTTTTGATGTGTAGCCACCATGTTGAATTATCTTTGACATTGAATGTTTCTGAGGTTCACATTTTCTATATGTAATTCTACATTCTGCTCCCCCAAATCTGTTAAATGTTTATTTTTAGATACTGTGGACAATAACTAATGAAGGAGAGCAATGTGTGTCTTCTGTTGCCTTTTTCAAAAGTTGTAAGGCAAGATGGTTCATTATTTGATGTTGTAAGAGGTGAGAAATGTAATCAGATGTTGGATTGAACTAGGGTATTGACTATATTTTCTGCTTTATTTTTAATATTTGAGAATGTCATTTCCATAACTTTATTCCTCAAAGATTATTGGCCTTTTTGCAGAGTTCAAAGTGTCTAGAAATAGAAGATGAATGTGATTGGACTTCATGTGATAGAACGTTGTTTACTGATGACCAGTAGTAAAATACATTTAAATGCAGTGCAGTGCACAATGTTGTGGTTGTACAGTTTCAAAAGAACTGATTGAAGACATTTTGTTGTAACTGATTCAAACTGTTCTTTTACTTCCAAGTAAACACATGGGTATAAGATTGTTAGAGTGTTTCTCATGTAACATAATGTGTTTCACAGAAAAGTAAAAGTAACACATTTGTCAATCATGATGTGGTAAACTTTATACAAATGATATTTTCAAAACTGGATTTGCATGTTAGAATTTACGCAATGGAGTATTTGACCACAAGCTTTTTCTATGTATAGATATTCTCAACTTTGGTAGACTTTATGCTAATTTCTGTCTACTGCTGCGCTAGTGTCAGGGATCCCAGCAACAGTATAATCAAATACTGGATACTACATGTACTACTTCTGCACAGCAAAACCACCTCAACAACAAGCATCTATCTGGCTTCCCTTCTGCCCAAACCAGAGCAGCTCTCTAATCATATGTACAAGCTTTTACAATACACTCATCTGGTTTGGTGCAATGAAGTTGATGCAAACTAAATCTATAAACACACATTTTGGATAAAAATTAGGCGTGATGCAGTGATATGCCTCAAACTCAACCAGACAAAGATCAGCTGATACTAGTATTTAAATTGTCACTAGGCTATTTCATTTCTGCTTTTCTTCACAGCATTGCACAGACAGCAGGCAAAGACCATACCGATGATCTGAAATAGATGAGAAGCCTTTTTAGAAACAATCGCAGTCCTATTCAGTGTCCCGGAGTCTACAACATGAGGGGAAAGTCCTGCGGGTTAGCTATCTGCTTGACCACACTCATTTTTCTTTCCTTCACATAAACGAATGGTTTATTTAAAAATTAACAGGTATGCCATGTAGGTAAATGATTTTTAACGCACCATTACGACTCCAAAGGCGATCCCTACGCCACCGATGATGTAGATGTTCCTGGCAATGAAATCAATTACCTGCGGTGTACATGCCTGTATGGGGACAGAAAGGCAAATTTCAAGAAGGCTCGTGCACTCGTTGACAGCAAGCTTTCATGAGAGAATGGAAACACTGGATAGTGAAACTAATACGAACAAATGACGATGTCAGTATGGTAGTGTCCTAGGCAATGGCCGTACTGCCATGTCTACACTTCTGCCATGTCTACACTTACCCTGGTCCAGTACCCAGGCGTCACACAGTTGGCCAAGGAGATGTCACAGTCGCAGGAGCTGGGTTTAGGGTCCCAGTCATTGGTGGAGTTCATACCACAGCATTCCAACTAAAGTAAGGGAATTCTTGCCTTAATACTGGAGTGTTGATAAATTTGCTATGATATCCATGTATCTGATAACACTAATCAACGAGACGAAATACCCTATACCATTCTAGATCCGAAAACCGTCACACCGTGAACTATATATGACGTTGTTTTAGTGAGACATCATGAACCCAGAGACCTCGTATGATTTTATTAGGGCATTGCGAAACACATAAAAAAGTGAATAAACGAACGTGTACATTGATACACCTGTTATTTCCAGTGCAGACTTGGAAACTCCCATTGTTCATAGCTACAAAGCTGGGAGGAATGCTAAATAGAGGCGCAGTTGTCAAGGCTATGTCCATCCTGCAAGCAGACACAGCCGTCCTACCTCCTTTTGAAGAGTGTCGATAAGTGCCCGTTCAGCAGAGCTGTACTCTGTGTAGTTTTTGTTTGCCAATGAATTCAGGCCGTTCTCTATCAGGTCATTCACCTACAAAATAATTGAAAGAGCTTTAGAGGGACTGGATCAAAGCTTTGCAAGACTGGATACATATACCAGGATGACTTCTACTGCCACGAGAGTTATATGTAGTTGTTCCACAAGTATCTTTTGGTCGAGTCAGACCCATCCAATTGTCATAAACCAAAAACACACGAATATTAACTGAAACTGTGTTGTTCATAAAGTGTAAAGATGTTCCAGTCCTGAGAAAACGATGTGGTTCCTAAGTGATCCTAAGTAAACCGTAGTATGAATTGGTTAGACACTGTTAAACATTGACGAGTCGACAGACTGCAGGTAAACAGTACTTACCCAGAAGAGAAGATTGAAAATGAAGAGTGTGTATTTGACACACTTCATCCCGCCACTAAGGTCCCCCATGGTGCTATCTTCTACAGGTTTTCGATGAAGATGGTTGTTGTGGAGTTCTACTGCACGAAAGTACAGGTCGGTCCGTGGTTTCTTACGACGACGTGCGTGACCTTATGTTGCCCTACCCTTCTTTACAACACGTTGCAGTATTCATGCCAAAGTCTTTTCACCCAGAATACCTGGCAAATATTGGGCCAAGGACGGCAAGGGACCGTTCCGCTATCTGGAAGCTGGTTAATGGTGTGTCATTGGATAGGTTGAGATTGCGCCACAAATACCGAAGTCAGCACTTAATAACCTGGGTTAGTGAACACCTGCTCCGATAGTCACCATGGTACTAAACTAAAACTTAACTTATTTGTACCAGCTGCAGTCATTAGAAAGGACAAACATACCTGTGACATTAGACCTTGATGTACTTTTAAACTATCAAGATGTGTATTCGTCAGATGAAAGCAAATTGTCATTTTGAAAAAAAATGCTTTAGACATAACAAATCCTTTGACAACTAGAAAATCTTGTAGAGTCCGTGATGTTAGTGACACCTTAAAGCTACTGATCTTAAGTTCCAGTACAAAATTCTAATCTTTTTCTTAACTCACATGATCGTTTTGTGACAAAATTCTACGTAAAAAAATCTGTTAAGGAACACTTGATATTAGGTGATGATGATTAGATATTGTACAGCTGTGAACGACCCCTTACTTCAGTTAAATATTTGTTTCCCTAGTGTGAAAGCCGAGGGCGGGGCTTGTCTATTGTCAGAACCTCTGTATTTGTTTTGCTTGGGGTGTGTACTGATCCCTTAGTAACCAGGTGTCACAATACTCTAGTAGTTGTATAGAGGTTTAAGGACCTTAGTTACACTGTATATCCTCAACCACGATTACAAACAACCATGCATATCACAGAAAGAAGCCATGAGGATGGGTTGTGAGACGAAACATCAAAGCTCATAATGCGATTAATTATTACCTGGAATATCTAAATGGACTGAAGCCAACAATAACGTCATCATGTCTACCTATTCTTACTAACACCAAAGGGTTACTACAATAGGGTAACCTGTTGACAGATGTCCAGCCATTCTACCACTAGCTCAGGGATGTTTTTTTAAATAAAAAACAAGGATGTTTTTTTTACAAATAAGAAACAATCAACACAAGCATTCATGTAAATCTAGCGCCTTGTAGAAAAATGATTATGGATAAAAAATATAAACCCAAAGGATCCAACAGATATATCGGTAGGGCTAGAGAACCAGATGGTTTATCTTCAAATAAAACCTTTTATGTACTGAAACAACAAAAAGTTCAGATGCTTAGAATACAAAATCAGTAATTGCAACTCTTTTTGATACATTGCCTGCTCATTGAACAACATTCGATATTTGGGATGAATATAATAATAGATTGTACATGATAATGCAAAAGAAGAAACCTAGTATTGCATAGTGAGAAGACAGCTAGTAACAGTTACATGTTCGAGTAATACTACATAGTGTGTACCAAATCTTTAATTCATGTTATACAATTTAAAGCTATAAATTATAATGATGAACTATACCCTCCCTTTACATGTCATGACACCTATTGTAGATTCTATGTATGTCTGCAGAAACAGTTTTTCAATTGCCCCTTCACACAGTAAATGTCATCTGTGTCCAGTCTCTACCAGCATACTCTCTAACAATAGTTCACTCCTGTTGTCTATGTATGGCTGATGGAGCCAGGATGAGGCTAGGAACATCATGGTGTGCCTATCAGACCGGTGTGCGATGTTCTCTGATATCCCCTGCTTCAGTTTCAGCTCCCTGCTGTACATCTCAGACAGCTCTACTGATACTTCATCTGTACAGAGAGCAAAAATGCATAATTCACTTGATTTAAAACATTTTGTATCAGTACAATACATGTATATTCATATTATGAGTAAGTTCTATGAGAGACTACTCCCAGCTTTTCCTGTACATGTTAGATGACAATACAACTTACAAGTCCCTTGATGTAGCCTTAATGATTACTATGATGTCAAAACATTTTATACCAGTTTTATTATTCACACAGGGTCTTTTGGTCACACGTTAGATGTTTAAGTTATATGACTTGTATCCTAGGAATATAAAGGAAATAAGAAGAGGTATTTCGTCACATGAGTCCAAGTTGCAACTGGAATTCATAGCACAGAAAAAGGACAGCTTGACAAATTGATTCTATGCAATAAAATGTAATACATGTATAAAAACATCAAGATCTTACAGAAATGTTGAATAGGCCATGTCTGGAACAGAATGCTTGATTCACCCTCATCCTTGTTAGACTGGTATTGCTGCAGTTCCCATTGGCCTTTGAGGTTCAAGGTCAACTTCTTCATCTTCTCCAACAATTTAGCCTGAGAAAGGAAGAATCAGTTTATTGGTGCATTGCAACCAGTAGGTTCAGGTTGTATTTGATGGCAAAATAATTATGTCAGACCCTGGCTGGGCCAGAGGTCTGCATGAAGGAAGCAACCCTCACCATAGCATTGTATGTGTCAGTCAGCTGATTACAGAAACCTTCCAGCTCCTTACTCATCCCATCAGCATCAGCTGCTTCACCTGCTCCAGCTGTGAACCCTGCTGATGTCTGCTCAACAGTCACTACAGCTGCATCTTGAGACCTGGTAATAAGAAACAGTAGAGAAATACTTGGATACAATAACAGTGTACTCATAACAGTACTTGGATTATGGAATAACATATTTCAATAACCTTTGGTATTCACTTCTGATTGATAATGACACATTGAGCACTTGCTTGTAAGTTCATTCAAGAATGAATAATGTTATAACTTATTGATAACTGAAACTGTACCTACTCGATGTTGGTAAGTTTACAGTTGACAATCTTGTTGGAGACAGAGGCTCCTGATGCGTTCAGTACCTCCCATCTCTGGATCAAGTTGTGCCAGTCTGCAGCAACGTCTCGTACCTTTTTAGCCATTGGACTAAGCTTGGCATAGTTTACAGAGGGACTTTTCACAGGAGAAGGTGAGGAGCTATCTGAAAATTGGAAAGGCATGGTAACAAATGATAACACGTGGGTACATTTGTCTCCTTAGATTTGCAACAACACGCAAATGTTTTTGCAATGTCTTTGAATTGAAGATCGGCCCAAACTGGAGGCAACAATCTGGCTGAAACTACTAGTTACTTCTTGAAAATTATCAAATGATTTTATGGATCACTTCTGTGCCTGAGTTGAGGAGGGAGGTTAGTTACCAGATTTCCTTGGAGTTCCAGAAGACTTTCGCCTCTTGCCACTGCCTTTTCCAGAACTGGACTCGCTCATTTTGTCTTGCTAAGCTTCCATGACTTGATTTGCTTAAGCTCACTAGGAGAAACAGGGCCGATTCTGCGTCCAAGTCAGACCTCCACACCGTTTTCCGCCATGTTTGTGGGGGCAAAGTTCACAAGGTCAGGTCACTTCCCAGCTGATCTGCTGCTTTTTTGATCGTGACCTGACACCTTGTCTACAATAGTAGGTTTCATTGGAAAATTGAGGCTACAAAGAGTAACATCTTTTAGTCATCAGTACGTATAGGGACTGATCTATATATTTCAAACGGTACCACATCGCCGCGCCGTAAGGATGACGGAGTTTGACGTGGTTGTTGTTGGATCCTGCAACATGGACCTCATCAGGTGGGCGTGGCTTGACCCCATGGGACTGAAAAACTTCATCCACATTATCACATTCAGTCTTCAATAGACACTATAAGTTAACTTTGTAAGAGAGAATTGGAAAATGACATGTTTGGCGGCCTTGAAAAGGTGTCTCCTAACGGCCGCGTGGCGCGTTGGTACACCCGATCCCTCGATCTCGGAAGTTAAGCAACGTGACGGTCCGGACAGTGCTTGGATGGGGGACCAACCAAGGACGTCCGGATTGCTGTAGCCTCACGAAGTTTTCCACGAAATCGTCTTCCGGGAGGGACGTAAAACGGGGGTCCCGTGCTCGAGGAGGTGCCTCGACCACGTTAAACAGCCTCATTACTCATACTTTGGGTACCTACTGGCTGGCAAAATACACCAGATGATTATTATGATTAAGAAACACCTGTTACCTTCCACTGTATTTTGGAAAATCTCAATAAATAAATTTTAAGTAAAGAATTACACTGAAACTGTGTGAGAGGGGCAGGTGATAGGAAATTTCCTCCACACAGTTCTCAGCTTCATAAATACTGTTAGTAGAGAAATTATTATTGAATTATAAGATTGTTTGCTAGAAACATCAAACTGATTGTACAAATAATGCATGATTTGTCTTGTTTGATTCCCCCTCAGCTATGTTCCCCGCCTCCCTAAGCCAGGAGAGACCATCCATGGAGACAAATTCAGCCTGGGGTTTGGAGGGAAGGGTGCAAACCAGTGTGTCATGGCTGCCAGGCTGGGAGCAGCTACTGCCATGGTAGCAAAGGTGCTATCACAGCAAATGTCACCCCTGTGGCTCATCATAGAGCTTTATTTCTAATGCAAAGATGTAGTAGAGTCGATTCCAAGACACCGTGCGGATGTTTGTTGCCATTGTTTAGAATTGATTTTAAAGTTTTGTAATTATATGTCTAGGACATTTGATAATTCCAAAATACTTTTAACACTGTTTCAACTTTATAAATAATTCCCTGGTCCTGTAAAACTTTGGAAATATTCATGGTGTGGAATTGGATACTTCTAATGGTTTCTAAATAATGATAACAGCATTCTACCATTATTTACCATTTTTTACCATTTTTTGTAAATGGTTCAGTGGGCTGGGAAGATAGCAATTCACACATCCTTGCAAAATATGGTTGGGTGCCATGCAACAATGGCCCACCACAAAGGATCCACCAGTGCCCAGCAGTGAAATCTAAAAATATACAGATGCAGCAATAGGGCTTACTTTTATGGGGGCAATAAACTAATTTTACCATTTGGCAAAGTTTACAAATATTTGTAAATACAGTATTTGTAAATGTGAAGTAATCACACAGAGGTTTCACAATTATTCTAAATAAAGATATTTTTGTACAGTTACTTTCTAAATGTTTCTAAAATATTCAAAGGAATTCAAATAGATGAGTATTTTCTTACTCAATTTTTTGAAAAGAATTTAATTATTGTGGCTCAAATATTCTTTTATTCAAAATAATTCAGACTAATTACAAATATCACCTAAAAACCCTCATGGTGTCTTGGAATGGACTCTATGATTATGCCATTATTTGGATAGTTAAAGTATCACATTGTTTGACAGCCTTCCATATGCAAAAATGTTCTTTTTCTTTCGTTAACAAGGTGGGAGAGGATGTCTTTGGAGGCAACTTCATTCAAAACTTCAAAGACAATGGAGTCAATGTCGGTAAGCCTGTATCAAATGGATGACACAATACCAGAATCAATGAAATCTCTATGAGGACAATGACTTTGTTCATGACATTCATCACAAAAGGTGGATTCCTTGTGATTTCTTTAAGAACAAACTGCTGTAATGTTTATCACAGTTGAGCAAAAAAGGTATTATTGAATCTAGTGAAAATGTAATCATGCTGTTTAATTCTATTCTTATTTCCTTTCCTTCAAAGGCAAGTGGGGAAAGTTACTGGAACATTTGGCAGTCTATTTACTTAACCATATTGATAACTTGATGAACTGAACTGAACTGATATTTTCACTATTTCTAGATCATGTTCAAGAGACAAAAGAAGCATCCACAGGCGTGGCCCCCATTGCTGTCAATCAAGATGGTGAGGATTTAAAGAAATGAAAAACATGTTTTGTCTGTCCTGTATGATATTTTATTTTGGCATGGGTAATTCTCGGAACCCCAATTAAAAGCATGTCTTTTTCCAGTTACTACATGTTAAATGATCAGTTTTTGTAAATGCAGCATTTTCTATGGACTTCAGGTCAGAATTCCATAATCATAGTGAGTGGAGCCAACCTGAAGTTGACTGCAGCTGATGTGAGGGAGCATGAATCAGTCATAACTCATGCAAAAGTTCTCATCTGTCAACTAGAGGTGCAACCAGAAACTTCACTGGAGGCGCTGAGGATAGCAAAACAGCATGGAGGTAGTCTCTGAAACTTTTGTTATTTTTAGGTTCGTAACACTGTACTCAAAGGTAACCTTTGTCTCAAAAAGTTTACTATAAACAATGTCCGTTACTTTAACCAGATATTCTTTGTAAATTAGACTTTGTTATTGCCACTCAATTACTATGGTATGCTTGTATTTGTGCACCTTTTTAGGGTGTAAAAAGCTTATTTTCTGTATAGATGAAAGGATTTTAATAGCTCTGTTGTCCCATTTTCACTCGGCAGTGACTACCATCCTGAACCCTGCTCCAGCAGAAGCTACCCTGGATCCAGAACTCTACAAGTTATCTGATGTCTTCTGTCCAAATGAGACTGAGGTATATATACAAACATCCCAGCAAATTATTGCAAAGCTTTACATGCATGGTTATATGGTCATCTTTCAGCTTTTGATAATTTTTTATGTTCTTTTTTTAATGCAGGCAGAGATACTGACAGGACTGCCTGTCACAGCAGTAGAAGAGGCAGAAAAAGCTGCAGATATCCTGCTGCATAAAGGGTGTAAGAAAGTCATCATCACACTAGGTGAGAAGGGCTGCCTCTGTAAGTCTTCCATGTCAGAGAAAGGCATCCATGTTCCAGCCAGGAAGGTTAGCCCTGTGGACACCACAGTAAGTAGGGAAATTTTGCATTTCTTTCTTTCGTTCTTACTTTTAACTATAAACCCGTTTCCATACTTTTGAAATGGATGATGTTATTTTCTATCTAAAAGTTTTGTACTTTGCAGCATATTCTGATACTGTATATGATTATGTATCAACATTATGGTATTCCTGAGTCAAAATGTATAACTTATCTCAGGGTGCAGGAGATGCCTTTGTGGGCAGCCTTGCCTACTACATGGCCTGCCACAAAGACCTGAGGTTGGAGGAGGCAATACAGAATGCTTGTCACATCTCCTCCATCAGTGTGTGCAGCCCGGGGACCCAGACAAGCTTCCCATACAGGAAGGACCTTCCACAGGAACTTTTATAAACTAAACATGTAATGATATGTTGTGCCAAAGGAATTTTCAATTCAATTCACGTCAATGATAGGGTATTCCAGATATGTATTATATCATAAGCTATTACAGATTACAATTGCAGATACCACTATGTAAAGACTGTGAGGGGACTCTGATCCTAAAATATTAGGCTTGATAAACTAATAGTAATACATTTTTGTAGCAAGTGTTGAAGATATTCACACCACTTGTGTAACACTTACCTTAATGCAAGTAGATTTTCACTCTGAGAAAATCATCATTCAAAATGGGACCACATGTGACAATGTCGTAAGTGTATACCCTGACTGTTCTTAACAAATAACATCAAATACATTTGCGTCACAAAGTGAACCAGTACAGAGTTGTAAATCATAATTGAAAAGAGGTTTTATTACTCTATGGAGTAAACATGAATATTGTGGAAATTCAGACACTGTTCTTTTGGCATGTTACATGTACTTTAACACATAAAGCATATCAGTAAGAACAGTATTAAAAGGGAAGAATAAGCAATAGACCAGACATCATAGTTACTCTAGTGCTGGGTATATGATGCCAATTATGGCAATCAGTTTTTTTTTCCTCTACTTTTGCATAATATTCATGAGGAAGTATGAGAACAAATTCTGTCGACTGTTGATTTACATTGTTAAACAATTTTCTATATCTTGTTTAATGTTGATTTTGCTTCCACTTATTTTCCTACTAAATACATAAATGTACACTTTTAACTATAATTACAGAGCAGTCCTTTGCTCATGTTGTTGGTTGTTATAAATATACTTCTTCTTAAGACTGCCATGATGATAGCTGTAACATCTCAGTTGAACCAGATCTCTTGTTTCATTTCAGTGATTTGATCCTTCTTTCTTCTCTGAAGACACAGTGTTTGCCGACTGAAAAAAGTACATATGCAAAATACAAGTTAGTCATTACAACTGATAATACATTAATACATGTAGCATACAAACAGAAGACTGATTTGTTGCAAGCAATGACTTGTTTGGGGGATATAATAAACCTATTGTGTGTTTTTGACATGTGATATACATGACATACATTGACATACTCAAGAAAGACACCAGCCTGGAGGCTGACAGCATGAGTGATGAAAGACAGTGACACATGAGCTGCCATCTCAAATTAAGACTGGATGGACTCAATGTAATAAACAAGTTGTATAAAACATCCTTACCTCTTTTGTCATATAATATAGCTACAACTTTATCATCTGTTCTGCCTCTCTTCTTTACAATGCTGCATCCGCTCCCAGACATGCTTCTCAACAGCACCAGCACGTTTCTGCCAAGAGAAAAAACAAAAGCTTAATGAAGAGGCCACGTCTAGTGTAATAACAGACGTAAACCGACGACAATAACAACTGATATATGCACTGTCATAGTGAGGAATACAAATCTTTTAACATCTAACTACTTACCCAGCTACTATCAGATCTATAAAATGTCTATACCCGGTATGCATACACAAGATGAAGTGTAACCATGAACAACTGTTAATAGATAAATCATAGGAGAATTAATAGATAAGAACAGTATCACCCCGTAATTTAAGGATGTCAAGTGAAGTGCAAGAAAAAACAGATTCATTTTCTGCCAAATACAGCAGAAGCCAGTTAATTGCACAACAGATTAACGCACACATCTGTTAACTGCACGGAATCTCCAAATCTAAAACCAGTGTGGTCCAGCTAGATAACTTCGTATTATTGCACCTGACGGATAATGCATTGCACGAAATTCACTGGCAAATAGACCGTGCAATTAAGCGGCTTCTACTACTATACAGAAATTATGATGCTCTACTAAGATCAAGTTTGTTTTCCTGTTCTTCGCATGGCATGGGCGGTGTTCAGCTACAAATACTCAGGCATTTAAGAATACTACATACATATATGTGTACATACTTGCTCTTGGGTTTCTCCAGAATGGCCGTGACATGAAATCCTCGAGACTGAGATCCTATAAACGTTGTATTTCGGAAAAATAACGTCCCGCACTGACTCAGTCTGCCCAGGGCGGCCATGATGGTCGAGGAAAGGTCACGCAGCGAGTGCGCAGGTGCAGTTTTTCCGACTTCATCCGAACATTTCCGATGATTGCCGATGATTCGGAGGTGTACGTACGCCTGCCACGTCCACATTGCTTTCAGCAACTGTAACTTTTCTCACGGGCTGTTACTTTCTTCTCTCTCGGTTTAGGTATCGTGCGTTACTAACCGTCGATCCTTTGTATTCTGTAGAATACGAAAAATGAGCACTTTACACTATCTAGTCTTTCTGCTCTGTGTATTTTTGGTTGATGTGGAGGGGATAGGCTTCACGTTGCCTCCTAACACGAAGAAGTGTCTGAGGGAAGAAATCCACAAGGACATTCTTGTAACAGGAGACTACGAGCTCTCAGACGCACCAGGACAGAGCACACATCTACTGGTAAGGGTCTCGTTCATTGGTTCAGCATAAGTGTTCATTTCTTCCATTCTGGGTACCAAGAGACGAATAAAAGGGAAGTGAATATGTAACATGTTTTGCGCCCCCCTCCCCACTTATAAAGCAGGTGCCACATGTAACTTATGGTTTAGGAATTAACGTTCGGTTTATTTGTATCATCTTCTTAAAAAAACAGACGCAAATTTTTGTATGTCTATATGCCCGTACTCCATTGTGAAGTCTCTTGCAACAATTGATCAATTTACTGCATGTGTACTACAAAAATGTAAAACAAATTATCTTGAAACATTCCAGATCGGTGATAGAAAATTAAACCTCTCATTTGTATGCAGCCGAAGCAGGGAGACCCAAAACATTAATGTTAATTTTTGAAAGATTATTGTAAAACAACTTTATGTTGATAATTGCCAAAATGCATCTAATTCTTTGACAAACAGTCGTATGTGATTAAAATGTTGGACACGAAACTCAGAAAATGCTACATTCTTCCTTAAATGTTGTCTTAACTCCAATATGTTATGTGTGCAGACAACTATATGGCTCTCCTTTCCCATGACACTCTAGGTGACAGACTCCAGTGGCCATGTCCTGTACTCCAAGGAAGATGCCACCAAGGGGAAGTTTGCCTTCACAACTGATGACTATGACATGTTTGAAATTTGCTTCGAAACAAAGATGACAGGTAGGCAATCTGGACTTCTGAAAAAAATTTACATAGATATCTTTTTTTGTGTTCAGTATTGTCATGAGTGGTTATTCTAGACGTATAGTTTGGTCTCATTGCTGCTCAGTACATTTAAAGGCTTTAAATTGTAACTATAGCTTAGCCTTCTTCACATGCTGAATATCATAATTCTTCTTGAAGTTCACTATTGTGCACTGCTGCGTGTTTCCTGAATGGGTGGATGTTGAAGACTTGAGTAAAGAAATGATAGAAACGTGCTGCTTTTATTGACACATTATCACACATACTATAAATCTACAATGATATTTTTGTTCCACAGGAGGAGCCAGAGGTCCGGATAGGGAGGTCAGCCTCACCGTCAAACATGGAGTTGAAGCTAAGAACTATCAAGATGTAAGTGGGTTCACATTTAATGTCCTCATGGTCCTAGGTCTTGAATGTCATCAGTTTCAAGTATGAGCAGAATCTTACATGACAGAAATGTGTACTAGATGTCATGCTGACATTTTACTGGAACTTCGAGGAAGCAGAGAAACATTGTCTGAAAGTTGAAGTTGTTCAGAAATATGGCTGAGAAACAACCGTAATCTAAAAGAATGGCGCCCGGAAGGCGGAATTGAACCGCTCCGACGCTAGTCGGCTACAGGTTTGAAGCCTGCACCCCGGACCACCGAGGTTCATCCGGACAACAATAGTCTGTTCATGTCGTGTATATATACCCCACAAAATATTTGTAACATCTGTTTGTGGTACAGACTGCAAATAAGATTGATCTAGTAAAATTATTCATTGTTGTTTTATGGGAACCTAATGATGATGATAGGGGCATTGTAATGATATTTCCCTATCAAACACCAGTTTCATGTAGCTTCTAATTTCACTCAAATCAGTGGAAAAGGTCAGCTACTTCAATTGTCATTAACATAATTTATGCATGACTTGCAGATTGCGAAAGCAGAGAAACTGAAGCCTATGGAAGTCGAGCTACGCAGACTCGAGGACCTGTCTGAGTCTATTGTCAATGACTTTGCTTACATGAGGGCAAGGGAAGAAGAAATGAGGGACACAAATGGTAGGTGTTTCTCATTTGTAGATATCACCATGCTTTATGGTTTGTGTTCTCATCACATCATGCATAGGAGCGGGATCGTTTTATGTTGCTGTTATAGTCTTCCTCTTCCTTTGCTTGAATGTGTTCCATTTTTCAAGTTGTGGAAATTATACTTGCTGTTAAATAATTTTTAGAGGAAATAATTAGTTGACACCATTAAAGAGATTGTTTACATACATTGTTTATTCTTGATTGTAACCTTTGTACTCATCAATCATTGTAGCTTGTATCAGTGGCACACACTTGTAAAGTAAATTGCTATATAAGATATGTAAATGTTGACTGTGTGCAGTAGTTTCTTCAGAGGTACTTACCACCTTATGTTGTATTCACAGAGTCCACCAACTCCCGAGTGCTATACTTCAGTATTTTCTCCATGTGCTGTCTGATTGGCCTTGCTACGTGGCAAGTCCTGTACCTGCGTCGCTTCTTCAAGGCCAAGAAGCTCATCGAGTAGAGCAGTGCAGCTGATAGTGTGTTTATAAATACATGTTCTGTTTGCTTAGCGCACAGCAATCAACCTAGATTTGAATGAAGTTTCACTTTCTTTGACAAGATGCTAGGATGAAATATTTTTCTGTGGTCATGCAATATATGCAAAGTTTATGGTAGAGTATATTGCAGTATGAATACATTTTTTTGCATGCAAGATCAGTTTCCGAAAGTTCACACTCCTACACATCATCAGGCTTGTATGTCTATTAGATGTAAATGTACATACATGTACAATGGTGGTAACATGTATGGACATATTTATGGATTTGCTTTAGATATCATGTTGTCTATGATTTTGACTTATTCTTGCCTATATTGTTGTCCTACTCAGACAAAAATGTTTTATCTGAGGATTTAAATAGTGATTTTCTCAAAGAAACGAGTATGTTAAGTATGCACTTTAAAGAACAGCCTGCAGTACCATGTGTTATTGACAGAATTGTCAATCAGAAACTTCAACAGTAAAATTGGTGTTAAGAGTTCTTGATGAAGAATGTGTTTTGTGTTGAAACTGCAATAAGATTCACAATACAATCTGGATTTCCTAGCCATGTACCTAATGGTGTCTTTACTTGGTGCAAGGAGCTTTTATCGTGAAAAAGCTCATTGCTTGGTGTCTTCCCAGGTCCCAAAGCTCAATTGGCACTTCTGTACAATTACAATTGCCTGTACTGATGTTGCTATCCTTGCCAACAGCATGACTTTCATCTGGTCTAATGTCTAGTGAAGGTCTGCTGATCTCACAAAGTTGTGAACAATGAATTCTCTCCACTGGATAACAATGTGGTTATTGGTAGTTGTAACAGCTGTGCCATCCATTATCTTTCTGTAACACTCAACAATTTGCACTCTTTTACTTTGTTCATCTTCTGAATATTGTATTTACCTTAGTTTCTATTATCAGACCTCTCATGCATATTCTTTGAATAAACTGTCCCATCTCAGTGTGAACAGAAATGGTAGCATATACATGTATATAATACATATTGAATATCTGAGTATACCAATGACCCTGTTTTGAAGATATGGCAGAGTAGCTCTGACACTTTTGCAAGCTTCTTGATGTCCCATTATCAGTGTGGTAATCATGGGTACATTAACTTGTAGTCTGAAAAATGTTTTAAAAAGAGGGTAGAACTGCAGCTTTGCCTTTGAAGAAAAGGGTAAGTCCATAAGTTATCAGTGAATTGTTTCATGTGCTGGTTTTGGATGGATTCAACTTATACAAGGTATGGTTATGTTTTACTCTAAGATGGGAAATGTGATTTGTTTCAAGGGCAATTACATGAAGAATTTAGACTTGCTTTATTGTACAAACAGAATAGCAGTATGTGTCAAGAATTGCACGAGATACATTTATACATCATTTTTATGAAATTGAAGAAAGGAAGATCTTGTAATATCCTTATTCAATGTCTACAGTGTGATGAAGTGGTGGGGTACAGTTTATTACAACATCCATGTGCCCCCTTGTAGAGGTAGAAATTGATTACCTTAATATTTTGGGTTGTTCCTGGTCACAGGAAAGGCAGATTTCTATGAACATCTCCACCCTCAGCTTGAAGACTTTGTTGAATAAGGTAGAGTATAAGCCAATTAATTGCACAGCGGATTACCACACACTTCTGTTTATTGCACGAAATCCCAAACCAGTGCTGTCCAAGCTGGATAACTTTGCATTGTTGCTCCACCCAGATAATTGGATGAAATGCACTGGCAAATGGTGTGTGCAATTAAATGGCTTTAACTGTATAAATCACTTGTAACACTGACAAATCTGAGTTGCAGTGACCTTGAACAATTTTGACATGTTTTTTATGTATATAGTTCTATAACTTCTCTCGGAAAGAATTAGAAAGGTGATCTTGAGTATGTGTCTGTATTTACTTACAATGGTGTGGCACTGTGTAGTTGGTGTGAACTGTGTGAATTGAATATACATTGGCAGGACTCCCACAATAAAAGTATCTTTTTCTTGTTGAACAAGTAGTAGTTACTGTCACGGGGCTGCTTGGATTAAGACATTGTGCCAGTGGTACTAGCATATGATGTGCCTACCAAGGGATGTTCCTATCATTAGTTAAATGATATGATATGATATGATACAAAAATATAGACAGTTCATTCCTGGTTAATTTTACAGCTTGTATACATTGACACAAAATGTATTACCTTGCCAAGTCAAGTGGACATTAAGCTAAGCAGGATGGATTATGGACAAGACCAGCCTTTTTCTACATCAATTTTGAAATCTATACAAATTATCAAACATTGGTAAAATACAGTCAGTATACCCATCTCAAACATCGGCAGTCTTCCCAGTATCCTATCCAGCAATATGAAATAAATCAAATACATGTAATCCACTTTCCCTGTGTTGCACAGGTCTCAAATTTGTAAACCTGTTTTTCCACTCCACATCAATATCCCTGTCCTCACATCCAAATGTAGCTATTTCTATACTTGAAACCCATACATGTGACAATGTAATGAGTTACTACTGACAGTATTTTTCCAATATCTCTGATTAGGTTTCTATACAAATAAAGCCACAAACATGCAAAATGAAAAAGATCTGTTGGGTGTTGCGCATGAGATTGAGTTGTCTGTGAATTGTTTTTTTTTTAGAATGAAGCACTGATCATCCATATCATAGTAATCAAGAGTGCATAAAACCCACAAGCAGGGCAGTATGTTATGTGGTGTATGAAATTGATACCATATGTAGATTTTGTAGTGAAGACATGCCATACTTTCCACAA